>NW_008649032.1:433515-434850 GCF_000247585.1 Phytophthora nicotianae INRA-310
ACCAAGCCTCGATCACACTGCCATACATACTCAAGTCGATTTTGGATCCAAAATTGTTGACACGACTTGATCTCGCAGTGTCATCCTGGAGGTGTTTAGTTGCCACTGTCTCGCAGTGTCATCCTGGAGGTGTTTAGTTGCCACTGTCTGTTTGGGCGTGCTTGTGGCAACGGGTCACAGCGTCCTGGTGTGTTCCAGGTGCAAGATCCCACCGATATTGACGTCAAAGGGAACATGTCAGCTTAGTAGCCTCGCTCTGGTGCCCACACTAAATTACGATTATCTTTGCAGCCAAGAAACCGATTGACATGTGGTAGGTAGCGTTGAACAGAGAACAAACAGGTAGATTTATGGTTTGTTAAAATAGCTAATCGTAGAAGGTGATAGCGTTTTATAAATGCCTTCATTATGCTTCCGCAAAATGATGCTCGCCAGTTACTTTAGTAACCCGCTTGTCTTGATTAAAGAGTGCGCTGGTTCACGAGAAAAGGCGTAGCGGAGGGAACAATTTGTCACTGACAAATATAAATCGTTTGCCACGATTTCACCCGATATAATTGGCTAATAAAGAGGGCTACGAACCTGGCCATTTCCTTTATATATGTCAAATACAAGAGACCGGGTTTTATATTACGAAATTTTTCTACAGGTTGCAAGTTCTGTCGAGATCGTGGAATTAACGGTGGCTGATTGGACAAAAACCGCATCACTGATAGCTTCACTTTATGGATTTCAATCAAGACAAGTGTGATTGGTCTTATCGTTGGCGACCTCGTCTGCACCGTAAACCGTGAAATTTAGAATTGTATTATAATTCGGATATTGTAGGTGCAACATCCCCTATTCAAATATATGCACTTAACCGCGAGGACAACGACACTAGTATCGTTGTATACTTTATTATTTATTAGCACAGGTTTCGATGTCGATGGCTGTCACTATACTCTCTCCTAGTTATTTATAGACCCTTTATGAACTCTATTTACTAAGGGTATTAACACCCGGGCTATCATTTCTCGAAACACTCTCCAGAACGCTAAATAACTTTCAGAAAAATAGGCAGAAACTCTATCACATGATTTAAGCGGGGGGAAGCGCAACCCTAGCAGCTTGATTTGTTGTTAGCGGAATGTTAGAGGGTCGTCACGCTATTTCTTGAGCCAACTCAAGAACATCATCCAATCTTCGTTGTCCTTCGAATAGACTCCCTGTCCATTTACCACTTCGTACGGGACACCCATCTTGTCCAGATTACGGTTCGGAAAGTTGCGTTTCGCGATCTGACGCACAATCTTGGCATTTTTCGAGCGAGATTATGGGCCGACATGACGATAT
>NW_008649032.1:434950-435523 GCF_000247585.1 Phytophthora nicotianae INRA-310
AACCAAGCCCAAGACAAGTGCACTGGGCAAGCGAAAGCCGCGCGTATCAACGATGTGCACATCATTGATGCCGTACTCGCCTACTTGAAGAAGGAGCACGGCATCAACTCCCGTGGATCAAGCGGTCCTCAAGCATCTCCAGGGATTTATAGCGCCGACAGTCTAAATGCCATGATTCAACGCCATCGCCGACTTCTCCAGACGCCTGCAATTCAAGATCCGGCTCTTGGCTACACGCAAGACGTACTCGAGGAGGTTAGTAAGTAGGACAAACAATGGAATTCATGTACGTTCACCCTTCGTCGAAGCGCATAGTCGCATCTACCGCGGCGCACACTCGTCGTTTATTGTGTTCGCTAGCTTGAACTTCTTCGAGGCGCCCAACCCACGCGTAAAAGATAATGGTGGCCCGGTTTGAACAGACATCTTCAAGACCGAAGCCTTGCGCTCTTCCAGTTGAGCTCCACCGTTGGAGAGGGGGGGGGGGGGTAGTAGCTAGGAAAAAAGTAAGATTGACGGCCAACGCCCATTGTCGTCGACGGCGTGATTGAAAGTAGGATCACTAGTTTTCTT
>NW_008649032.1:438678-440021 GCF_000247585.1 Phytophthora nicotianae INRA-310
CGTTAATTATCGTAGTGTCCAAGAGCCAAAAGAAAATAGGAACCCACGTCCGGTAGGAAATAAGCTGCGTTTTGTAATAAGCTCGATACTGATCAGCAATGTCCACGCCATTCATGTGATGGTTGTAGTCATCAACGCATCGAGGAATGGCAAAAACCTTACGGAAAGAATCGCCAAATTGACGCCGTACGCTAGCTCCATTCGTAGACGTAATCCTAGGCCGTTTTCGCTCGCGATCAATCAACCACTGGGTACCTTCAACGTGGTGAATAGTCGACAATAATTGCACAGGTCCATTATCCATCCAAAAAATAACGAGAACGTTGCCTACTGCCATCGACTTAATCGTATTCCACTCGTGTTTTTTAGTCGTATCATTCCTGAAGCGCATTTCTTTTGGGTATTCTGCAGAGTTCGACTAGGCTGTTCCGCATGCACCAATGCCAACACTTCGTAAATGCTCAAATAATGGAATAGAGCTGAAATAATTGTCCATGAAAACATTAAACTGCATATTCCGCGGAAGTTTGCTGCATAAGTGAGCTACAATGCACCCAGTAGCACTCAACCGACCACATTTCGGCACTGGCGTAGCAACCACACGGGAAACCAACTCGAAAGTGAAGCAATAGCCCTTCGAACATAGAGCCATAACTTTATATCCTTCTGAAATTGGTTTATTTTTCATCCGTACTGTGTGTGCAGAGCGTCCTGAAAAGCGAATCATCATTTCATCGACGCTAACGTTGCTATCCGGGATATAGAGATCCTCAAATTGCTGTTTTAACTGAGATGCAAACGGCTCCACCTTTGCGTACCACTCGTTAGAGGTTGTTTCCACAGCAGAAATATGAAAATACCATCTTATTTGCTCGAAACGATCACGCGTCGCGAACTGTATGTTACTTGTAGCCTCTACTCTTGAGCCAAGCCGAGTAAGCCGCCCATTTACGGTAGTACCCATTGTCATTCAGGGACTTGAAGTTGCCATTCTTGTATGCTTTCCGCACGATAGGCTCGAGCATGAACCTCTGGTAATAAACGTCGTCAGCGCTTTCTCCGTTCGCATGCCACTTGGCAAAATTTTGAGCCAGCGTTTTGCCCCCTCTCTCTTCATCATCAACACTGTCAACTTCTCCCTCGTCGTCCTTGTCAACTCTGTCGGCGCCGAAAATAGTCTCGGAACATCGTAGGGATCGCTTGCTGTTGGCATCAATCAATTCCTTCGAGTTCACCGCAGAGAATTCGGTTTGATCGGCATTCGGGGCCGCCAAGCTAGTGCTACAACCGGCAGCGAGCGTGGCCATCACAAGAAAAATATGCGCAAGCTTGATTGGTGACGA
>NW_008649032.1:469125-470702 GCF_000247585.1 Phytophthora nicotianae INRA-310
ACCCTAGACTCGACATGACTGTCTTAGACTAAACCGCTCTGCCAGTAGATGTCGAACACGGTATTAGCGTCTTTGACTGATCTATCTCCCTCTCTCTGACTGAGGTGTACAACAAAGAATTGATACACTTCTGTAGTTAGTATAAACGATTTTTTCCAATTAATTACTTAAATAATCTATGTAACCTTCGGGTTGCCTCACAATATGCACGTACAAGTATGGGTAGTACTAGTAGCTAAGGTTTACTGAATCGAATGACCATGAAATTCAGTAAATGGCTGCGCTGGAAACCACGCCGAGGGCAAAACAAAACCTCTTCCACCACATTTTCCGGACAAAGCATCTGTACACAGAAGAAACGGACATGCCACCAACAAACACATCGCATTTTCCGCGGGGATGGTTCAGATCTAAAAAAAGATAATACCAAACTGCAGTAGTGAACCACTTCTACTTAGCTAAGCTCTTAATTTAAGCACGCTCCAGTGCAATACACCAAAGTGCGGGTGGGAGTGGGCGTAGCAACGCCACGGCTACATCACAACCTACACATTATTAATCTACTACAAAGGGAATGGTTTCAGAAGAAAAAGATACAATTTCGATCAACCAAATGTACTGCTCGATCTTAGCTGAAAACTGTAAAATGTGGCGTAATCGTGGTAGTTCGTAGCTCCACGACAAGAAGCACAAGTCTACCAGCTTAGTTTCTCAGTTTTGTTTAGGGAAAGTGAGGGGGATGTCGCGGTGTGGCTTGTGCCACTTCAAGTATAACTGGCAACCTTTGTCGTACTTCGTGTAGACCCTCTGTCCATTCACCACTTTGTAAGGAACACCCATCTTATCGAGAATATGGATCATCGATCTGCCTTTTTTCTATCTGGCGCACAATTTTGGCATTCGGTAGAGCATGTAACCTCAGCCTTGCCAAGATAGCTGTAGCGACGATAACTGGCCGGTCTTGTGTATACAAACTATCCAGAGCCCGGCTTCACTGTCCTAACGCAGCAGGTGAACACTCAGGTGATTATAACGGCAACAGTGATGACATGTATCGACAAATTAGTTGACACCAACAGCAGCCAACCAAGTACAGCTTGGGCCAAGCACATGACGCCCCAGCTACGAGTAGAATAGAACTACTCACTTGTCTTTTTACCAAGTAATAGACTACGGCTATATTTCCAGGGAGTCTGCCGACTCCCCTCGCGTGTATTTCTACCAGTAGAGACTACATATTCTCACGATCGAAGTTATGAGCCCACATGGCGATAGTAGTCCCACCCACTCTGTCCTCTCCATTATCTTGTTCTTTGTTAGTCGTATCACCGGCTCGCAAAGCCAGTGAGGAAGCGTCAGAATCTTTGCTCTTGATGTGGCGTACGCTCGCAGTTGCATTGACGACGGGGTTGTAGCTAGCATATAGTATAGCTGCAATAGATACCAGGATACACGTGCGCATGATTGATTTGTATTATTAGAGCTTAAGAGTAATGAATTTATCGCTTTTGAGAGCCGCAGAAGACGTTGTGAAATGAACTATGAGGGAGTTAGGCTCCGAAGGAGACAAATACTCA
>NW_008649032.1:473532-474187 GCF_000247585.1 Phytophthora nicotianae INRA-310
AAATGGCGGCAGGCGTCAACAAGATGGCGGTTGACATGAAGCAAGCGGTAAGATCTATGTATCCTTTTCTGCTTGACAGTGAAACACTTCTGACCATTGACTGTTGGGTGCTTGACTCAGGATGCGGTTTTGGTTTAACCAGCGAAGCATCCCGGTTTGTGGAGATGAGTCCCGACAACGGCTACATGTTTACATTTGCAGAAGGGTCTAAGCATACAAATACACACATTGGAACTGTGAAACTGTTTTTGCATCGTCCGAGAGGTATCCAACCGTTTCTGTTTACAACCATTGCACTAGTACCGCATGCTAAGGCGAATATACTCAGCTAATACTGGCTACAAAGAGGAGGGTATCGGATTATATGGTCAGCTAATGGCTACTTTAAATTTGTCATATATAGGAATCAATTGGGTTTTGTGGCCAAGGCAATTAACAGAGCGTATTATGTACAATCCACACCAGTAAAAGAACTGCGAGCGTTCTGCCATGCTGTAAAAACACGACCATGTAAGCCATTGACATTACCTGGAGTGGGAAAAGTAGAGCCTGCCTGTATCAGATATGACAGGTGTAGAGTTGTAGTTAATCAGAAACAGGCTCAGTTTAACTTAGATTCAGTATGTAAAACAGAAAGGCAGATGTAGGGCGGCCG
>NW_008649032.1:478209-480107 GCF_000247585.1 Phytophthora nicotianae INRA-310
GGGGGGCTCAAAAGCCTACATGTATTCCCGTACTACATCCCCTACAAGTTGAAGCTACTGCTACATCACGCGTCTCTTCCGGTTCCGCGCTGTCTTCGAAGCGCGTCTGCCGTGGCGGCACACGTACCCAAGTTGAAGCTGAATGCGACTAATCCACTTCACACTCTAAATCCACTCGTAGTTCGAGAGAGGAGCCACTTCCATCGGTGGATCGTGGTCGGCCGAGTACCCATCAAGCACGACAAGTCGGGCGTTGGGACCAGTCTTCACCACGACTAAACAGTGACCGACGTCATCCTGGCCCGCGCTCACCAAGTACGTACCCGGAACCAAGGCTTCAAAGAAGCGTTCCAGAGTCGCAACATTCCCGATGGAGCCATGAAGAATATTGGGAAGCATGGTGCCGTAGTCCAACGGAACACTTTGCCGCTGAAGCGTCTTCCAGAACTCCGTAACGTCTTCGCCAGACACGCCAAACGCAATAGCGGTCTCGGAGGAACCAACAGGAGGCATAACCGAACGGGGAGGAACACGACTTGAGCCAGGAGCTTCAGCAGCCGCGTCGCATGGGGATGGAGCCACAGGAGCACGTACAGGTGATGGCAGAGTCACAGGAACAGCAGGAGCATCGACCACGGCAGCCGGAACAGCAACGACTTCAGTAGGAGCAGGTGGAGTCGACGAACGAGCGCGAGAACGAGCATGAGCACGGGAACCGAAATCGCTGTCGGGCCCCAGTCGAGGAAGCTCTCAAGGAGCTCCTCGTCCGACGTGTGGGGCTCAGACGAAGTGGTCGAAGCCATAGCGGTCGGTGGTGTCACCAAAGAGTCGCTTGGAAGCACCACAGGCCGTACGGTCGGCGAGCGAGGCGAGGGAGCGGCTGAAGCCGGGCTAGCAGCAGCAGCAGATGCAGGAGGCACAGCCATCCTCCCAGACGGACCTATCCAAGCCCCAAGTAAACAGGTACACACAAGGCAGGCGTGGGTAACTCGGGGTCGGACTAATCCGACGGGGAACGGCACCTCTGGCCTACAGCGCAATTTCGGAAATGGCAAGACTGGGGGACGCGCAAGCCTGAGGGAGAGTGAGGGTATCAGATATGATAGGTGTAGAGTTGTAGCCAATCAGATACAGGCTCAGTTTAACTTAGATTCAGTATGTAATACAGAAAGGCAGATGTAGGGCGACCGTGGAACCTTCTAGAAGGATCCATCCGCCTGAACTGTGGGGGCGGCACTTCTCGTTTCGCACGCCCTCCCCCAAGCTAGCGTTTCCTGAAATAACAGTTGCTCGAGTGTTTCAGGGTGCATTGACTGCTGACGATCACTATAAACAAGCCCAGCTTGAGAAAATAGCCGCTCAACGTTGTTGGACGTTGGGGGGATCCAGTCAAGGTTCATGTAGCTCGACTCAACGGCTGGAATATCAATGTTTGAAACGCAGCAGCCTCCGCAAACGTCAACTCCTCGTCACTTGGCTCAGTATTGATCTCCTCATTGGAGCGCATTAGCGGTCGTACGGCCGTTCGTTCAGACGAGGTGAGATCCAAATCGTGTTCACAAAGTATTTTATTAACACCGTTCTCAAAGTTCGGGAACGCAACGATGCGCGCATTATGGGAGAGATGACACTCACAAGAAACCGGAAAGACGCTGATGAGCTTGTCGAACATCACGCGAACGTGACGGATGTCAGTCCGTCCTTCTCCTGAAGTTTTTTGCTGACAGACTCGAATTTCTTGAGCTCGTTCATAAGCGTTCGCAAGCAGTTCTTATCCGCTGCAGTTAGAACCAGAGGAGATAAGTCTGGGCCAAAGTCATCCAGATGGAGCGCGAGCTCCAGTTATCGTCTGATCATGGAAAACGTATTCGACCAGCGAGTGTCATTCCGCAGAAGCG
>NW_008649032.1:483378-484170 GCF_000247585.1 Phytophthora nicotianae INRA-310
TCTGAGACACCCAAAAACCGGTACTTTAGAGCTCTAGCAGATAATTTCTTGTCCTTGCGAAGTGCAGCTGGTATGTGTGCAAAACCGATACTACCCCACACAGGTAAGCCACTAATGTTGGGTGACTCCCCGTGCACCATTTTCGTATGGCGTCTTTCCGCCCAACCGACTCATTTGGGTACGAATTTGAACATAGGTCATGTAGATCAGGGCCGCTGGCCACCATCTATGTTCCATCTCGGCATCTTTGAGCGCACAGCGAACCTTGTAGAGTTTGCTTTGATGATCCCGCTCAGCCGCTCCATTCTCTTCTGATCTGTATGCATTTGATGTCTGAAAGACAATGCCTTTTTCCTTGCAGAATTCTTTGAACACTGAGTTCACGAACTCTGTCCCACCATCGGAGCGAATTCTTCTGATTGTGAACTTGCCATCACGCTCAAGTTGCAGTAGGAGCTCTCGGACCTTCTCGAATACTTCTTTCTTGTTCCGTAGAACGCGCCATGACGTGTTGTCGTCAATGATGCTCAAGAAGTATCTGATAGTGCCTATCATCCCGAAGATTCCCATTTTCTTCATCGGATCCCCATCTGTATCGTGCCGGTCGGCTTTGTATCTCTTGAGCCCTTTGTATTGCGATACGACATCCGTCTCTTCTTCATCTCCGCACATGTTGCTCAGAAGAATGGCACTTGCCTGAGATCAGATGACTTGAGTGTAGGCATGCCGGCCACCACTAATTTGGTCAACATTGTGATCACCCGCTCTTTGTTCAGGTGCCCCCATTTTACA
>NW_008649032.1:488130-488650 GCF_000247585.1 Phytophthora nicotianae INRA-310
CGATCGGTCCACAGGTCTCCCCTGTTTGTTTCCAATGCAGAGTCTTCACTTGCGTTCCTTCGATACGTCGACCTCTCCAGTCGATCTGCGGCTGCGTATCCTCGAAGAATGGGATTCCAAGGATGTAGTCGAATTCGTCGGGTATGGCGTAGACGACAGCCATACACTTGTACGCCTCGTCCAACCCAGACACCATGATTTCGAGGGGAAGTACCTCCAGTTCCGTCTCGACAATCTGGTTGTCTCCAAGCTTCACACGAATGCTCTTATCATTGAACTTCGTGTCCTTGAGTCGATGTTTGTCGACCCACTGTCTGGACACGTAGATTGTGGTTGCTCCACAGTCCAACAGCATTCTTTGGGTCGAAATGGTCGCGCCACTAACGATGATTTCCCCCTCGACGGAGAACAGTGGGCGCAACTTGTAGACGAGAGGGTTTTCGCACAGAACGTTAAGGCTGATGTTCTCAAACTTAACTGATCCGGCTATGTTCTCCTCCACGACAGGACCCTCATTCAC
>NW_008649032.1:492040-493760 GCF_000247585.1 Phytophthora nicotianae INRA-310
GTTCCATCCTGAATTCTTGTAGCTCGAGACGGCGTTGCTCCAGAGCGAAACGCTTTTCCTCATTGGAAATTTTGCGCTTGTCCAGCTCATGAGCAACGCCATCACGTTGCTCAAGGCTGCTGGTGTGATTCTCCTGCTTTTCTTTGCCCACGCTTCGTCCCGGTCATTGCTGCGTCCAGCATAGCAATAGCTTACCCGTCCTCTTGCTCCTGTTGGTTCTTCTGCTGCTTCTTGTCATTTTTGAGTAGCATCTCCATTTCGCGCATCTCCAACAACTCAGCTAGACACTCGTTCTTCGGCGTGTAATCTTCGCACGGCCCGCTCCGTCGCTCGCTTGCGTTTTGCTTAGCCTCGTATGCATCAAGGAGTTGATTGCAGCGCTCACGACAGCGGCGACCACCCACGTCTACTGCTGCCGCAACAGCAACACCAGCCCGCGCCTGAGTTTTCTCCCCGTAGTCCTCGCCAAACGGATTTCTCGCTTGCGCCTCCTCAATCAGTTGGAAATCAAGTTCGTCTGTGAACGGAACCATAGTTTTACGACGCTTAGCCAGCGGAGCATCGCTCAACGAGTTGGCATTCTGCTCACTTGGTAGCTCGTTAGAAGTCGCCATCGCAATCGTATTCTAGTGAATCGGGAATGACTACGAATTGTCTCTCAAGTACCAACGTGTGCAGAGCCTTCTAAACGTTCGACACAATTTCTAGAGCAACGTGTAGCACACATCTGTGAACGTGGGTTAGGGTGGTGTCTGTCACCTACTCCCCCAGGTCGCTTAGCGAAACCTCTCTATTGATCTGGTCACAAGAACGGGTGCTGTGCAATTAGACGCTCCGGAGTAATCAGAATAATCGTTGACACCTCTCAGAGAAATAGATAGGGCGAGGTGCATAGTGCAGTTAGGAACCAGTGTTCATATTTTTATTTAGTGAGTGCACTATAAGCGTTCGCAACCAGTGGTTGTGTACCACTACTGAGTATTTGTCTCCTTCGGAGCCTAACTCCCTCATAGTTCATTTCACAACGTCTTCTGCGGCTCTCAAAAGCGATAAATTCATTACTCTTAAGCTCTAATAATACAAATCAATCATGCGCACGTGTATCCTGGTATCTATTGCAGCTATACTATATGCTAGCTACAACCCCGTCGTCAATGCAACTGCGAGCGTACGCCACATCAAGAGCAAAGATTCTGACGCTTCCTCACTGGCTTTGCGAGCCGGTGATACGACTAACAAAGAACAAGATAATGGAGAGGACAGAGTGGGTGGGACTACTATCGCCATGTGGGCTCATAACTTCGATCGTGAGAATATGTAGTCTCTACTGGTAGAAATAAACGCGAGGGGAGTCGGCAGACTCCCTGGAAATATAGCCGTAGTCTATTACTTGGTAAAAAGACAAGTGAGTAGTTCTATTCTACTCGTAGCTGGGGCGTCATGTGCTTGGCCCAAGCTGTACTTGGTTGGCTGCTGTTGGTGTCAACTAATTTGTCGATACATGTCATCACTGTTGCCGTTATAATCACCTGAGTGTTCACCTGCTGCGTTAGGACAGTGAAGCCGGGCTCTGGATAGTTTGTATACACAAGACCGGCCAGTTATCGTCGCTACAGCTATCTTGGCAAGGCTGAGGTTACATGCTCTACCGAATGCCAAAATTGTGCGCCAGATAGAAAAAAGGCAGATCGATGATCCATATTCTCGATAAGATGGGTGT
>NW_008649033.1:0-2106 GCF_000247585.1 Phytophthora nicotianae INRA-310
TTTATATAATTTAACACACATTTTTATGTAAAAATGATTGTTAGACGGATTTTATAGGACATTGGTAGGACTTTGACAATGAATGTAGAATAGCCAATCAAAAGACAAGAAAAAGAAAACTAAAAATTTGAGTTAGCTGTCGCTGCTGCACTTGCGGCTTTTCCGATTCAGTGCTACTACAGTCGTCCAGCTGAGCTGGCCTCTTCGCCGCTTCCTGGCCGTGCTGGTGCGAGGGGGTACGTCAACGCTGTCAGCGCATGCACTAAACGTCTTCACAGCATCCTCGACGGTTTGGTGAACGCCGTATACTCCGGTACGCTTTGCTCTATCCTCAACTATACTCATCAGGTAGCGTACGTCGCTAAGACGCTTTTGCAGATTCCGGGTCGGCATGTCACGGCCGTCCAACACTCGGAGGAGGTGGTATGTTTTTGCTGGTGTTACCACATTGCCACAGCACCCACAGCTTTTCAACGGAGCACTCACAGAGCTTGAAGTCAGCCGGAACGCGGCGGAATCGGCCATCCCAAAAGAAGCAAGGAGTAGAAGGCTGGCCTGGAGGGATTTCCGGCACCACAGAAGCATCCCCTGGGGCAACGTTGAGTTTGCTAATGAGTTCAGTGACACCAGCAGTATCTAGGCATCGTTTTAGCGCAGCGTCCAGTCCATCAAACGTTACTGTACCAGCGCCAATGGCGCGATTCTCCAATTCGCGCATTATGTCCGTAACTGTAGCCACTCGAGTGGCGTCAACGCGCTCCATTGTCTTCAGATTGGCGTCAAGCAGTGACTTCATCTTCTCCAATATGGCTACATGAGGAGGTATCCCCGTAGCTTGCAGGCGATTACCATTGCAAGTTACCTTGCGAGACAGATCCGCAATCAAGCTTGGGTGTTGAAATAGCGGGGTCTCAAATAAGGGATGGTTGGGGTCCAGGTGAGTTCGTAAATACGGTGCATGGTAGACCAGTGAGGCTAAGCAAAACTCACCAACGTATGTGAGGTTTGTAGGAAGCTCAGGAAATACGCACTCAATTGCAGCTTCAACGTCAGCGTCACGATTACCAAAATGCGGCGGGAGCATAGCGAATTCATGGCTATCTGGTGGCAGTCCTGACACGGTTCTGCCAACGTGCATGTCGCCAGCTGACTCATAGCGTAAGTATGTATTTTGTACTCCGCCCAATGACCACCCTGCTCGAAGGTGTACAGACGTCGATGACGGACATGCCGTCGATCCAGATGCACAATAAGTCGCAGCTCCCTTACGCATCGAGTGCGTACCTAGCTCATCCTTGTGAACGCCACGTCGGCGTAGCTCATGAGCAACATCTTCACTCTCTAGCAGTCGTTGCAGGCACTTGCGAAAACGTTCATACTGGTTACTACCCGGGAAGAGGCGGTCATCTCCAATAAAAGACGATGTCGCCCAGAACGTGGCTATAGCGAGCACCGGGCATAACTCTGGCTTCAAAGGATTGGCATAAATGTGCCGAGGGTCGCGAGGCCTGTTTCCTTCCTGGTCATTCTTTTGGTGTGCAAAGTAGACACATAACGCGTCACCACTCCACTCGATGTGAATATAACGAATACTAAAAGCGTTCGCCGATCTGCACATCAGATTCCAGGCAATAATTATGTACGTCCGCGCAAACATCATGTCCTTAGATGAGCATTGAAGTAGCCGCTCGCATAGATAGCGGTATAATTCGAACGATAGAGGGTCCTTTCCAGTCTTCACTCGCGCTTCTCCACGGGCAGCAGCACTAGCCATCTCTCGCTTGAGGCCTTTAAAGTACTGACGCATCTCCTTCTCCATTACCGGTGACATCTCGTGCCCGTAGTCGCGATAGAGATTAAATAGACCGGCTCTGTGAGTGTTGATCGCGGAGAAGCTGAGGTTACTGCCATCAGCCTTCTGCAGTGTAAGCAACCAGGCCCCAAATACATTCATCTCTATAGCGTCGAACTGAAGTGGAGGGTTGGACTGGTCTCGGTCAAGAAGAGGCTTCAGACGTTTGCGAATTTGCTGTAAGGAGAGACCAGAGATGCTTCCAAGCTTCTCTGCAAATGCAGGCACCACGAGGTGGGTCTTGTTGAGGAAAA
>NW_008649033.1:5731-6527 GCF_000247585.1 Phytophthora nicotianae INRA-310
GGCTGCAAGTCACGGCCGTAAAACTTACGATTCAAGTCCGAACGCGCAGCCAGGATAGCTCCCTGCAACGAAATACCAGCAAACAGTCCCTTGCTCTGCGAATAACTGTAATTGGCGTTCAGTCCACTCGTACTGGCGGCTGCTGCTGCTTGGGCTGATCGTCCATACGGACCCACAGTAACATCCAGTCCAGCTCCGAGATTTACCTGTGGCTTATGGAAAACCTTGACAGCTCCTTCCGACCCGAGAATGATCATCACTTCCACGATTTCACCGCCCAGTTCAAATCCTCCGCTAAGTCCGAACGTTCCAATAGCCGACGGAGCTGACCATGAGCCATCCGGCAACTTAGCGACCACGAGACCCGTGCCAATCTTACCCGAGACAAGGAACCCGGCCTTAATCACAGTCATGATAGCGAGTCCATGCGCTTTCTGCAAAAATGCCACGGGAACAGCTCGATCTGCAGACGCACCCCAGTCATTCCGGAAGAAATTGCCGATAATATCGGCCGCGTTGCAGCACTCTTTATTCAGCGAACTCGAGAACGGAATGTGCAAACGACCGCGCGCCTCGTGGGTATTATCAGCCTGTGACTGTGAATACGTGGCCACCAATTCGTCTTGAAGCGGGTGCAGCTCCGGCGCACACTGAATGCACACACGTTGCGGGATCGACGGATCGTATTTCTTAGCGCCCTCAATTTGTTTCCCAGGAGGCACCAACAGTCGAACAGGAGAACACGAACTGCAGACAAAAAGACCACAAGTACGGCTAATCATAAAAAAAACATTTT
>NW_008649033.1:6627-7879 GCF_000247585.1 Phytophthora nicotianae INRA-310
ACTCTTTCTGCTCGAGAACTATCCACCAAGCTAGTTGGTTAATTATTAGTTGCTGTCGAAGCAACATGTAGCTCATTACGTCCGTTGCTAATACTAATGCTTGGGCTATCACAATGCAAAATGAAGACATTTATCGCCGCTGAGAGAATTTGGCGATCTTTTCACAATAAAACTCGAAAAAAGGATTGAAGTTTCGCTAGAAGAACTTCAAATTCTCGTAAAGATTTCACGCGGTTTTCCACAATGTAACTTTTATTGCATGTTGCTCGAATGAGCCCGATAGCAGATTATATTTTAATATCTACGATACTAACTGTAGTAAGTGTTGCGTGAACGAACTCTAGACCTGGATGGGTCAACACGCATAGATTTTATACATATTTACAGTATATTTAAGCAAAGAGTTTTTTTAATGCAAATTCAATTTGTACCTGATCCGATTTAAAGGGGATTTAATTATGGGCGCATTTGTACGTTGCTGGACTCTGGATATAAAATCCAGAGAACAAAAAATCGGCATTTTTCGGAGGTCAATAAATGACTTGCAACTCTCATTATGATGCAAATGTTTTAGCAGCACTGCATGCATATAGATGAAAACGCTTTTTCGTACGTACTTGTGGTTAATTCGTACTACACGCGTGGAGTGGTATTTTTTGTTTCACTTTTGGCTATTGGCCAAAAGAAATTGGGAAAATGCAACAACCTGACGGCATTGTGCATACCTCCGGAATCCCGCCTGGTGTGCTGCGTTAAAAATTGTGATTTCAGGAGTCACCCATTGGGTGACTCCTGAAATCACAATTTTTATGTGTACTATTCGAGAAAGAGACCCTACAGCAGGCTTTTTTGTGATGCTTATTTTGTGACGTACTTGAGGTTGCAACTAGAGTGATTATACCATGACATCTTATGCAGTCATTTGGGATACAAAACTAAAGATTATAATATTGCAGAGCTATAGAAAAGCCGTCCTCGAAGTCTGAACCAAGTGAAAACACTTATACTTATTAACTAAAAGTTAAGCACAGCGTGATGGTACCTCAGCTCGTCAGCACCGAAGCCTGCACCGCGTCCACCAGGTGCGGTAACACGATCTCGACTGGGCGCACGAGGAGTCAATGGAGGCGGTGGCGTTGATGACACGGACGAAAGGGATGGATGCGAAGTGACACTTTGGTATTAGAAAGGAGAGGGTTTCAGCTGGAGAGTGAATCGGTTGCAGCAGCACAATTGTCCCTATTCTAGCAAC
>NW_008649033.1:38639-70351 GCF_000247585.1 Phytophthora nicotianae INRA-310
CATGCAGCACTCTCTGTTGGCTTGGTCGTCTGTTAGGTATTCTACTGGTACCAGAGGACCAGTAGATAACAACGATTAGTGGACACCTTTGCTGCTACTACTATCACAACATTCAGTTGTAGCTACCTCCCTAAAATGCCCCCCCCCTCCGTATTCCTAAATAAGATATTTAGTAGCGTGCAGTAGCGTCGCAGTACAATAGAAGAGAGTGTGAGATGGGTGACATACTTGTTGAGAGGTAACACAGAAAACGAAAGGAAAGAAGAAAGGCAACGCACCAAAACTGAATGGGTGGAAGTGAGCTATGTGTCGCCAGAAAGGTAATTATCTATCGGTCCAACAAAGGCTCTCTATATATAGCTGTGCTAGCTACACAAGGTAGAATCAGCGGACGCCCTGGAAGAATTTAACAATATTAAATTCTGTTGTAGCCGTTAGTCAGTCCGTGCCATATCGGCGATATAAAGCTTGAAAACGGAGTGATCACCAAATGGTGGACCGGCGCTTAAAATGCACCAGCAATACTTGTACTCACCAATGTGGGGGCGTAAAGCGATGGACATGGGGTATATTGTTTTTACAATCCAGCGGATCATGTTCGTGGTGTCTCGACCAAGCGTAGAGAGCCAAACGCTAGCGCAGAAATGAAAAGGCTCATTGTGCAGCAAGACGAATGTGCTGTTTTATCTCAGCTTATTTTCATTTATCCAGATATCGTTGCACCGTCTCAAGGCTACAGTATCCAATCATTGAGCAAGTAAGCAACTACGCTAAGTATCTACGTCGTCTCCATGGGACTAAGGCTCAGTACAGGCGGTTAAGTGACTAGTTCGAGAACTCGCTTTTAATCCAAACGGGGACACTAACCTCGTTTAGTTTTGGCTATCGCGGTGACTCAGTGAAATCATTATGTGGAGAAGGGACGGGTGTCGATTCATACTGCATGGGTATAATGAGTCGCGCTCTCATCGACACTAACAATGAGTATTGCGCTGGTAATCGCTTCACTCTGCCCCGTGCTGACGCAACGTTTAACTTGTGCGAGCTAAGTTAACCGGCCATCACCTGCGGATGTCAGATTAGCTCACAAAGTGCGAGTTTGCAGCCACATTTATGATGAGTTCCCGGCCTTTCCCAAGGATTTGTATGAATGCATTCATACATATCGTGGAGCGCATCTGCTCCGCCAGAAAAATAGCTAATGAGGCGGTAATGGGAGATGCAGAAGACGTCCACACGAACGGAACTCAGGAGGTGACTGAATGCATTTCTGCTTTTTAAATGATGTGCTTTTCCCATGACCTGTACACATGTGCAATAGAACACTTAAGCAAGAAAACGAAAACGCTATTCGCAACGGAAAAAAAGGCGTCGCAGAGATTCGTTCCGACTGTGTAAAAGGACCTTAAGCAGTTCACAACGAAAACGAATTCCAGAACAGAGCAGCATTCCTTCCGCTCCTTGAGCTGATGTGCTCGACGACATGGTAAAATATGCTCAGCGCGCTCGGCCATCGGCCATAGATAGCGGAGATGGACAGCCATTGACTTGGATAAGCCAAGCGATGGAGTGTGATACACAGCCCTTCCAGACCGCTGCATTTCGCGCGTGAATGCCTCCCGTTACGAATCAGATCTGGTAGCTGGAAAGCCTTCTGAAGACGTCTTAGTTGTGTGTGCGTGAAAGCGGTAGAAGAAGAGGCACGTGTCCCCTGTTACCTCCTCGATATCAAAGCGGACACGAGGAATAGAATAGCGAGGGCTTGCGTCGCTTAGCAATGCTAGCGCGAGCCGATGGAGACGGTGTGCAGCCTCCCCGTCGCCTTTGAGTCTTCTTGTGCGCGCCAGATGAAGCAGCAGGGTCACTTGACGCCGAGGTGACACTGCCTCCAGAGCCTCGCCTCCTTGAGATTCCATGCCAGAGGGGGAAATTCGTCTTCAGATTCCGTTTCATTTTGTGTTTGGCAACGAAGTTTACCGTCCTGAAAACGATGAACGAAACGAAACCGGCGCCGCTGCCTCAGAAATTATCAGATTTTCTCAGGAATTCGTTTCGTTTTACTTTCGGAGCTGTGTAGAAATGCCGCTATTTGCTCTGGAAAATATTTCACTCTCCATTTGGCTACGCAACCATGAACAGCCCGTAAACGTTTAACGGTATCTTGCAGAAGTACACTGATGGTCGTGGTTAACACACGCATCGTCGCATCACTGTGATATAGTAGTTGTGACAGTTAATTCGGCCATCGCAGACAACCAAGCATTGGCATCTAATCGTGTGAATACATCCGAAGCATTTATGTTAATCTCCACCGGGAGTGTGGAGGCGTTTCTACGGACAATGATGCTTTGTGTCGTGTGAGCGGATGCGAAATGTGGAAAATTCACATTGCCGAAAGTTAGCAGAGCTATATGAAGAAGTGGTTTCTCCATTCACAGTCATATCAAAAGTGGACGAGGAGAAAAACATCGGTAGTGAAATATCCTACAATTATAAAATTGGATATTCCCCAAAAACACCGACCTGCCCGTTTTGGGTAATGTACCCATAATCCGCCCGAAAAAATGTCCGGCAAGTCATTAATTGGTCCTGCATATTGTCCTAAAGTGCAGGGCATTTTTTCGGATGCAGGGCCGTTTTTCTGGTTGCATTAATTTCTCCCGCCCAAGGTCAGTGGTCGACAGGCGCTTACGGATGAGATCGTTGATCTCCTCTCTCTAGCAATACTTGAGAAAGAGTTTGATGAAGACCTCGGTGGATGCTCTCCGTTTGATGACTGATTTGAGTGCTTCCCTGTCGACTCAACCGTGGGGAGCTATACGAAGTCCTGGTGCAAGTTCGATCGCGGCGCTGGTTGAGGCCAAGAGTGAATTGGGTGGGAAGTCGAGAATTCGCGAAATAATTCATTCAAAATCTAGATAGCGAGGAATTTTGGAGCGTCGCACGCACCACAATAGAGTCATTCGAGTTCATTTGTGACTTGACAGAAAGGCATCGCGTGTTTGCCAGCGACATCCACTGCCAACAAGCACCAATATGGCTTCAGCTTTCATTTTCTCATCCGTTTTGTATATTGCCCTGACGTTATCAACCCACTCTACGAGAGCACGATAATCTTCAGGGGATAGAAGGACCTTAGAGGATTCAGCAGTGGCTTAGTGCCTTCTTGGCATAGCTACACAGCTGCAACACAACGACAACTAGGGTACAACGGTAAGAAAGCTTACAAGCCACGATTTGACGTCTCACTGGTGTCGCAGAATGGAAGCCAAAGCCGTTAACGCCGTGAGGACGTTCTCGCTCAGGTCAGCAGCACGTGTATTGCCTTGGATAGACAAAGGTAAAACGCCTTCGCAACGCATGATGTTCCCCTTCGATGAGGAAAGAAGACTGAAAATACGTTAAAGGGATTTTATATTTACGCCAATTGGCGCCTGGTACTTCGAAACCACCCACCTCCAGTGGTGGGTGATTTTGAAATGACATGCTATTTACCGGAAAATCTCATGTAGTTTGGGGCGAAATGGTATGGGATAATTTTTGGATTTTGACCAAGTCTGACATCCACTATTAGGGGGGGGGGGGGTCGAAGATTCAAATATAATCCAAAAAGTAAGTAGAGTCGTGTCCAATTTGTAAGCAGAAGAGTGCACAAAATCTGAGCAGAAACAGTAAAAAGGGAGTCGATTTATTTTGCATTTTCAAAAGCAACGACTCGCAGAGACACGGCAGCGGCGCCGTCACAGGCTACAGGAGCGCGTGCCCTGGTGCACTAGCGCCGTGTTATGAGTACAGTCTTCTGCGCGGCAATTATCTCCCACATGTGTGCTGCACGACGCGCCTTGGGTCGGTGGGAGATTTTTTTTGGATGTAAAAGGACTAGCTCATTTCAATGTAAGCCACCCTCAGGAGGTGGCTTGTTTTGAAACTAGCAGGTTTGTGTCAAAAACATGAGCATAACCTGGTCGGGATCTTAAGCCCGCTTTTTGCAATGTTCGACCCCCCTTTTAATAATTAGGTGATTCTTGGTCGTCAAGTTGCGAGGGAACGGAAAAAAAGCAAAACCGTTCCATCCCAGGATAATCCCAGGATAAACCCAATTATCAAACCTATTTAATATTTGAAAGTCACACTCTTGATATTGGAGCATTACAAAGCTTTGGTACACCTAAACATATTGTGCTGCTGCTCAGTGGAAACGTTTGTGACATTTTCACCTCGAATATAAAACCTACTATTACTGTAATACTTCTATTGCATACTCGTACACAACGCTCTTGGTATTTGTATCATTGGTATGTGCATCCACTTGAAAGTTAGAATTGCTATGCATAGGCGGATTATCGTCGATAATATCGGTTCGATACGGAGATGGCTCTCTTACGATTTGCACTGTATTCGACGCGTTGCAGTGGTCTCTCTCCCTCTCTCTCTCTCTCTCTCTCTCTCTCTCTCTCTCTCTCTCTCTGGCTTCGCATTTCCTATTGCTTGGTGCTCACGAGAACAAGGAATTGGTGTCGAGGTATGGCTCCTTTGAAGATTCTGCTGCTGACAGTTATTTCTCTCCTCGTCGCTTCGGGATCTCAGGGCGCCTCACCCGACACGGGACTACCACTCAATCAGCACTCTGACTCCACCAAGAGGCTCCTGAGGACACACGACCGCTCATACCGTGATGGAAATGACGAAGAGAGAGGTGTCACTGCCGGTTTAGAACAACTCTCAAATTCCTTGAAGTCAACTACTACCAAGCGGCTCAAGACGTGGCTCGAGGCTGGAAAATCCACCGATGACGTCTTCAAGCTTCTAACGCTCGACAACATAGCTGACGATCTGCTAGCTAACCCGCAACTACAAGCCTGGATTAACTACATGAGGCTCTTCAACTCCAAGAATCCTAAGCAACAAACTACTCTAATCAAGACACTCACGTCGCACTACGGCGACGACGGTGTGGCCAAGATAATCGAGACAGCGAAGCAGGTCCCTGCGACTGCGACTGTCGCCAAACGCCTACAGACAGAGCAGATCCAGCGCTGGATCACTCAGGATATATCCCCAGACGACGTGTTCAAGTTGCTGAAGCTTAATAAGGCGGGAGACAAGCTTTTCGAACAGCCTCAAGTGGTCACCTGGGCAAAGTACTTGGACGATTTCAACAAGGTGCACCCTGACCAAAAAACAACTCTCATCTCCACGTTGACAAAATACGATGAACAAACCATGGTGGATATGCTGGTCGCTGCGCATAAGGTCCCAACTACGGAGCAAATTGCAGTGCGAATCGAAGCAGACTTGACTAACGCATGGCTTACGAAGCAGAAGTCCCCCACTGATATATTCAAGATGCTGAAGCTGAATACGGAAGGTGACACTCTTCTGGAGAACTCACTGTTTATCGCGTGGACGAAGTACACGGACTATTACAACTTAATGTACCACAAGGAGACTATACCTGTGATTTCGACCTTGACAAAGTATTTTTCGAATAAAAATCTGGCAAGCATGCTCGTTGCTGCAAGCAAAAACCCGAACTCAGAGGATCTAGCGACGCAATTGCAACGGGATTTACTTAAGTATTGGTTAAGCGAGGGGAATGCACCAAGCTACGTTTTCAGACGATTGCAGCTTGAAAAAACAGGGGAAAAGTTGTTCGACAGTCCCATTCTCAACACCTGGGTGCTGTACGTCGAATACTTCAGAAAGGAAAACCCCACGCGAAAAGTGAACATGCTCTCGATATTGAAGGAGCACTACAAACACGATGGTGTTCTAGCAAATATGCTGGTGGAGGCAACAAAGGTCGACAGCACTCAGAAAATCGCTGCTAACTTACTGGATTCTCTCACTCTCCGTTGGATGTACAACAAGAAACCCCCAACCTCTGTCTACAAATGGCTTCGAGTTCAAGACCGACCAGAAGACACGGCGGTTTGGAGGATTTACAGTAACTACGACGAGTTGTACAAGTTAAAATATGCAGCTTGATAAATGACCAATTCACTAATATGTCGGGAAGGTTACGATATGGTTCTTTAAAATAAATAAGATACGGGAATAACTAAAGTTGTAACTGTCACAGGAATAACTTCTCCGCGGAGGTTTGGGTTTACGAATGCTGAATCTAACTTCTTTATCTCAAAATACTGAACATTTCATTGCTGTTGACACACTTTTAGTAGTATTTAACTTGCACTCCAATATCTATGTAAACACTATATATATACTTGACGTATATAAATGGACACTTTCATTGGTAGTTTATCTAAACTACACTACAGAACCCACCGGAAGGTTGCTAAAACACGATTTAGTGAAACTAAGTTAAATGGCGTTACTACGTATAAAGAGTGGCCAAAAAGTGAAGTAATCAAAACATTCACCGTGATTAAGCTATACCACGGGAACTTTCAAGGGATTTTGAAGGACAAGCTCGAGTCGGTTGAATTGTAGTACAGTCGTGCACCTCATTTTCGACAAAGTGGACCAAACCAAAAACTAGACTGCATCATTTTTTAAGGGTGATTTATCATCTGAACGTCTTCAAATCCAAATTGATTATCACCGGATATAAGATTACACCGGTGCCGAAAACAAGGTGCGCATTGTACTACATCCCGTACAACCTTTTCTAGGTAGATTGCTTAATTAACTATGCACATAGATGCTGCAAATGTTGAGGTTCAACAACAGTTAACCCTTTCGCGAGCCACTTTAGTGAACTATAGTATACAAATCTAGGATAGTCGGTATCAAAAGAAGGCGTTTTGCCTCCTTTAAGGCGAGTGATGGACCACCTTCAAATCTTCCAAGTGTGATTTGCTTGGTTTTTCTATGCCCATAACGACCTGTCGTAAACGTACTTAATTATAAAAGGAGGCATTTTGCCTCCTTTAACATGGATACATCGTCGTACTTAGTTGAAAACCAGGAAAAGGGGGCATTCTGCTTCCTTTTATCGCGAAAGGGTTAAAAAAAAACGCCCCTGAGGACATATGGTTGTATTATTCAAAGGGTACTTTATATTTAACATCATATCCATTGTTAATCACTTTTCATTATCGAGTGGGTTTATCTGTAAGTTTACATGATACTGTTGAGGGGCGGTTCTGAAGTACAGTTCTCAAGGACGCTTGAGTAATTGGAGGGAAATGTCGAAGTGATAAGATTAGTTTTAGTCAAATTCATCCTACTTGTCCTCCTTACTACTCTCTCCTAGCAGCTCTCAATGTTGTATCCTCGTAATGCTTGAGAGTCTTCCACCCAGTTGATTCTCCTCTGCGATTGATCAATCACGCTCTACTAGGGACAGTTCACGTGAACCGTTCCTGGATGCTAAAGGGGAGATCTACCGACGACATTTTCAAGACTCTAGAGCTGAATATGGCAGGAAACAAGAAATTTGAAGAACCGAAGTTTATGACTTGGGTGGTCCAAGTGGCCAAGGTCGAAAAGCAGAACCCCGAGGAGATGATCTTGTCGAAGTTGATGACGCAGTACACACCGGACTCGCTGGCTAAAATGATCGCGTCGGCCAAGAAAGTCTCGACCACTGAAGGTCTCGCCATCCTGTTGCAGGCTCAGCAGAGGCGGGTCTGGATGGATGCTGGAAAATCGGGCGATGATGTATTCAAGTTGCTAAAACTGGACGAAACAGGGTCCACGCTTTTCAAGAGGTCGCGGTTCTCTACCTGGACTTCATACGTCGATGATTTCAACAGGAACAATCCTAACGATGCCATCTCGCTGTTCTCGTTGTTGGCAAAGCGATACAATGAAGCGACTCTTTCAGAGATGATCGAAGCAGCGAAGAAAGTGTCAAGTACGGAAAGTATTGCGACGAAGTTGCAGAGTCAACAGAACAAGCTATGGTTGTCAAAGAAGAAATCGCCCAACGATGTCTTCAAATTGCTGAAGCTGAACGATCCGGATTTGACGGTTCTCACTGATCCAAAGCTGAGCGCATGGACTAGCTATCTGAACGAGTTCAACCGGGTGAATCCCGGGAAGGAGACTACCTTGCTTGTAACGCTCACTACTCATTACACGGATTTGGGTGTCGCACAGTTACTACAACAGGGGAAGCAGCTTGCCCAAACGAAGAAAATATCGAAGGAGTTGCAGACTGCGCAGTTTGCACGGTGGTTCTACGATGGAAAAACTCAGGATGATATTTTCAACTTACTGCTGCTAAAACAAAACACTTGGCGTACTGATCCGGATAAGATCATTCTTCAGGAATACAACAAGTTTTACAAGGAGATGATGACAACGCATTGAGCTGTCTCCCTCTAGCGCAGTGACCATAGATGAATTCTGTGACTACTAATATTCACATTTTTACTTCCATTTCCTATCATAAAGTGCATGTTTATCCGACAGAATATTGAATATCCGTGGTTCTACAGATGTACTTACCAAAAGTCGAATCCACCCCCTGGAAAATAACACTCTTGAAGCATTCGTGTCAGGAAATTGAAGTGAGCTGGACTGTGCCCTATGTTTAGTGCTAGTTGGACATCTACGAGCATATTCGTTGCCTTAGGCTGGCATGAGATCTCCATTCTTAGGCGGTTTGCCTCCAAGCTTTAGTGGAGGTGTAGCCTACACCGTGTAGACATTAACAAGGATGGGAAATTGTACGCTCATGAAGACCACTGTTTAAGTTAGCTCTACGTATAAACACACTAGCAGATATGTATTTACAAGTTTCATACACTTCGATGAAAACAGTGTCTTGCTGGAGAAAATCGTCAGGGCAACTTGACCCTCCAGAGGTCGTTGCATTGTAATACTGGTTACCACGGCATGGCACTCGTCAACCGCTTCCTATTGGCGTTCATCCTGCTAGTACGATGTGCAAAAGATACAATAGAGCAACTCTCTCCCATTTATTTTCGATCGAATGTACAATGCACCTACGCTTTTGAAAAGGTGAAGCCAACAGCACTCTCGATCACTTCAATACCAACGTTGGAGCGACATTAGGCTGTCCTAAAGAGCGAATTAAAAAAACAAGGCCACTACCACTTTAAGTGGTATGGGCCAGGCATGCTTAATACATAGATTCGTGTACTTTCGAGCACTATTGACAAACTTTGCTTCTGACCCTGTCATAAAATTCGGTAAGGGTAAATCAGTCATTCTCTGTTAATTAATTATTGACTACGTGTAGACAGAATAATAATAAATAACTATTGGTATAGTTTTATTTTGTTTTTATTCTTTTTAGCTGTTATCAGCACTAATAGAGAACGGAGACGGACTCCTAAGCGGTCCGACGCCTTTCGTAGCTGTTGTTTGGACGAAAACTAGAAGGGGCAACTCCATCTGCATTTGCGAAAGTTTTCAGTTATAATAACACGAAAAGAACTATTTTTTGACCAGAAATAGAGGAAATGAATAAAATGCAGTTTCAAAATCCCATAAATGCTCCACATAACCAATAGATTTTCTCTGGTCCCCCAATCTTTACACATGAAAGGCCACGACTGAATCGTGTCCATACAGGCAATCAATTCGCTGGAAATAGCTCTTAGAGCCAATCAAATCGTCTGCAGTTGCCGTTATAGCTCTTATGCAAGAGTATCGAGACTTCAGATATAGTGCATGCCTACGGTAAAGCTTTCCTATTGATAGGCATGCACTTTGCTAAGAAGAAAGAACACAAAAATCCGTAGAATGATCAAGCTATCGCAATCGCTTGCCAAGGTAAGCTAAAGCAATTCAACCGGTGGCACGATTCGATTGCTGGAAACAACTGAGAAGAATACTAGGGTAGCATGGCACAACATCGGCTGAGGACAGCCTTTGCACTTACATGATAACAATTAGGATGGACCAAATATATGACTAAATGGATCTCTGTCTCGAAGCCTCGTACGTTCTAAAACGGCCCTAGATTTTTCTACTAGACAAGTACAGGAAATTGAACAACTTAGATGAGGTTAACCTATCGTGTTGTTTGCCATTTACGGCCTTCGGACAGCACACCATGTAAGAGATCTTGGCCCGTACTCTCGACTCCTGTCGGACAGACAAATACTTTTGAACGGATAAGGCGTAGCGAGATCAAACGCTGGACTGATGAACTCCTATAGCACATGATCTCTACGTTCGTTCCAAATGTCGTTTGTACAATTCACGCAGCTTTCAGTCGTCTCTCGATTGGTACGCATGAAAGCTTCTTCTATGACATTCGCCTCACCTTAAGCTGCCTCGTCACTTACACGTGAGTGCAGTGCCAGCGACTTTCTTAAAAGCGAAATCAGTTAAGGTGATGGTTACCTTCCAAGAGAAGGTAATTTGGGTTGCCTTCATAGCTGTAACTTCGCACATGCTGATAGCAATGTCAATAACGGTGAATATCAGCGACTTGATTCTGTCGCTTCTAAAGGTTTGTTTATACAATTGGTAACATCGTTGGATTAAAACAGTATAGACTGTTGCCTAAACGCAGATTATCAAAATCTGGAAGACGAAGTAACTAGAGAAAAACAAGCAGATTTTTTGTGTGGAATCCATTCATCATTGCATATTTTTCTGTCATTTTGACCCAGTTGAGCTTTACAGATTGTATCGCACCCCAAGCCGTTGAAATCTGCGAAGCAAGCATCAGAGATCAATACAAGGCTACCTCAAAGCATGGTCTACTTGCACTTACCGCACGATCACCGCACTATTAGTTGCATAATGATTGGAAGAGGCACGTTGAGACTGCATTTTGGAACCTAACATCTCCAAAACTCGATTTGACCTTTTTGGCCGCTTCATTTTGAGCAGATTCGGCCCGTGAACAACCTACGAGAGCTTGCTAAATGTTCCACAGTACAGATTTTACGTATGCATTTGACAAAATATCAGGAAAAAATTATATTATGCCCGACCAAATAGGCTTGTAATGCTTCCTGCAATTTAATTCGTTGTAGTACCACCAGAGGTTGGCGCCTCGATTGAAGTTTGGGACTTGTGCTGCATGTCAAAAAGTGTTGGACTGTCGGTTTTCAAAGAGTGTGGCTATTTGGACCCGTTTTTCCTCTCTCTTTTTTATAGCTTGTTTCCATTGTACCAAAACATGTTGTTTTCCAGTGGTCCGCTAGTATCTTGATGGAGCCCGCAGAATCAAGGGTTCTACTAACAGATACGTTTGCTGTACCAAGTACATCCAATTGCGCTCGTGAATGAATCTATGATATCTAATTCTAGTAGTTTTTGTTAGGTGAAATAAGTCTGTTTCCAGCTAAGTCGAAGACGGTCTTGTATGCTGATCAACAATATCTTCCATTAACCATTTCCTTTTTTTTAGCCTGAGTATGTTTTAATCCTCGTACCAGGTCTTTTTTCCTGTGGAAACGACCTTCATTTTGATAGTTTTCGTACCAACTACGAACGACGAGGAGTTACAAAACTACCTTCGACGGGGCCACGATAGACCTCTCTCTTGTAACGCTCGACAACATTCTTCAACGCAGAACCGGCAGAAGCCACATCTTTCTCGTCCACCTTAAATACTTGAACAAGAACACTCATGGGATCTAAACCGCGATCCTTCCATTGCTTAAACAGAGCGTTTTGGATTTTTTCAGCATTGGCGTACATTCGTCGTGACTGTGGCCTTTGCAAAGCAATTGCAACCAAACGGGAGAATTTGGCTTCGCCACCGAAGCGTTTCGCAAGTTCCGTCGTGATATCGGTTTTAGCTAGTGGGTATCGAACGTTGAACAGCCTGATATATTTGTCCAACGCGTCCAAGCTCCGACTCGACATAGTTAGGGTCCAGTCGTCACCAATCTTCAGTTTTCCCATGACATATTCAATGGACTTCTGGTTGTCCAGCCAACCGTTCAACTGCTGTCTTTGTAAACTCGCCGCCAATTCAGCCGTGTTGGTGCGCCCCTTTGCAGTTACGAGGGCTTTTGCCACAGCATCGTCTCCGTAGCGAGTCGAGAGAACTCCAACTAACGAGATTTGTTCGTCCGGGTGCTTCAAATTGTAAGCTGAAATGTACTTGGATAACTTACTCAGCTTGGGGCTTTCCAAAACTTCCAGGACGTCGTTACCGAGTTTCAGCTTGTTCAGAACATATATCCCATCTTTGTTCGCGGCCAAATAAGCTTTCAAAGCCGCGGATTCGATGACTTTGGACGCACTCGATTTAACCAGACTGGATACCGTTCCAGCGACGCCCCTTTCTTCGCGATAGTTCTCAACGACCTAACTGACAGCGTTAAGGTACTCCGAGTGTTGGATGTAGATGGCAAGTGAGTTGCCGTAGAAACGCAGACGGTATACACCATGAAAACGATAGCCAGTACTCCAGTGTAGAAGAATCGCATTGTTGGTTGGGCCCTCGAGATTGTTGTGTGTCTGAGCTAGTTTTTTTTTTTAAGTGTGATTGTATGGTGGGAGCTACCTGTTAATCTATTTGGAGCGGACATGGTGCGCATTCGTCAAACTCACTCTGTATATAAAGAACCAGAACCTATATGTATTCAGTAACAACCACAGCTTCACTGAAACTCTATTGCAATGTAATCATCTTGGGGCAAACTGCGTAATCATTTGGCTGTCGAGCCAACAAGTTGATGCAACTGCTGTTCTTGAGGCAGAAGATAATAAATAGTGCGTCTTAGCTGAACAACAAGGGTAAACCAAGGAGTATGGAATTGCAGAATGGCAAGACGCGGCAGATTTTCCGAATTGTTTTCATGGAGGAACTATCTCAAAATCGTTTTAGGTGTCTTCGAGGAATACATTCGTGACCTTGCAGTAGGAAACGAAATGCGGGCTTGTACCGCCTTGCCAGATTTAAAGTGTATAACGAAAATGTGAAACATTCAAAACGCCCTGGAAATGTCTAGTGCAACACTGTCGAAATTGTCTGACTATTTATATCAAGACTTTTAGGACTTCAGTATTTGCTGTATAAAAGAGTACCAGTACTTGATTGTAATTTCTCGGAACTTGCCATTGATCGGAATGTTCTATTTGCATAAATGGAACACCTTATTACCAGCCCTGCATTTTGTTTGAGATTTGGAGTCGTCATTAAACGCAACAACGTTCTTTCAACTTCAAGCAGTATGACTGCACGATGTCATGGTGCGATAGGAGGAGACGCAGGTTTCAAGGGCTCGGAGGAAGTACATATGTGGGAGTGAAATGGCAAGCACCACTGGTGAAGCTTCAATGACCTATTAAGGACGCGTTACTATAAGAATGGACGCACAGCAGCAAGCGGCCCTAGAATATTTCAAA
The DNA here is from genome assembly GCF_000247585.1 of Phytophthora nicotianae INRA-310. Classification (NCBI taxonomy): domain Eukaryota; phylum Oomycota; class Peronosporomycetes; order Peronosporales; family Peronosporaceae; genus Phytophthora; species Phytophthora nicotianae. The sequence goes on from NW_008649033.1 coordinate 51,897, forward strand.
ACAAAAAGACATTGAACTTAAAAGCGAGTTTTCGCTAACTATAGGCACCCAGAGCTTCGTCGTGTACATCGCGGCATTATGGAGGGTTGGCAGAGAGAACTAATCATGATTTCTCATACTGACCGGGGTGTACGCTAGATGATGCCTTACAGCCAAAATCATGTTACATTAAAAACATATATTACGACGTGACTTCTGCAATCGATCACCCGGCGACACGGACCACAAAGCTTGACAAGAGGTGACTAGCCGACTAAAGCAACTTGTTTTTGGAAAAATTTATTCGTGAGGATTTAACTGTAATTATCGGAGGGGGGGATAGGAGTGGCCATTATAACGCTTCTTTCAGGATGGACATCCTGTAAATTCCAGCAAGCGACTCTCTACGTTTCATGCAACTTTCTAGATGATTGGGCTGGGGTCGAACATAGTGCGGAATTGTCAGGATGGAATTCAAGGCGGGTCAATCGCCAAGTACGCACGAACCTGTCTAATTTTGTGCCTTTTCAAAGACGGAAGTACACGTATCCTGATATCGGTTGATGGGTTTGCAACGTACAATGAAAAATAAAATATCTGGACGCAAAAAATAACTGAATTCTGAGCGTCACTGGCGGAATCGTTAGTGGATACATTTAAAAATGGAAACTTCTTAAGTGGAGGTAGGAGATGTAAGAATCTTATCGTGTGAGTATGATTTCAAAATATAAATGCAGAAGATAAAAGAAGTAACCCGACATGAACCTATCGAAGCGCCACTAAACCCTCGTCTCGGGAAATAATTTGCTCAATTTGGTGCATTACCCGTGCTGTTAGCAAAATGGATGGCTCATCCAATTCTTGATGCACAGTGCGTTGACCTATCTGATAGCATCACGTCCACTCCAACATCTTTTATGAGTCAGCTACGTACTAGCTACGGCGAAAAGAGCCCGAATGTTGTCCTTTTAACAGTCCACTAAGAAAGTTTCTTTTCGACGCTAAGGATTAAGCTGTACCCTGCAGCGTCATGACAATCATTTGGCGATCCAATCAAACACCTGTAGGATATGAATATTGCTTTACTACGTGTGGGCGACGATCCAAACCGAGAAAGCGAACACATGAGTAAAATGGCGGTGTTACTGTGTACATATCGTCCGAAAGCGATAAACCTTGAGATATTAACACAGGTGTACCAGGCGAGCCCTTGATTTCCATTACTTATAGGAACTTTTACTATTTGTTTACACTAATTAGTATCTGAATGCCGCGGACTTCAGAGTGTGACCAACGTATCTAGTGAGAGATTCACATCTCGTCAGAGCTGGAATATGTTTGACCTCTGGCATCCAGTTTATCTTCCTTTGAGTCATTGGTACACCCTTCCGTTGCGTTGGATCCGCAATGTACGAATCTCACCGATATCAGAAAAGACGCTCGCAACTGGGACGATAGAGCGAGTAGCAACAGCAATCGATCTTTCCACTACAGAGAACGGCTTTTTGGTGGAGTTGCCTGCGCACTTCTACATTTATTAGTATGGTTCCACCTTCTTTCTAACAATAGCTACTGTATGAACCACGTAGAGTATCGCCGGTGTCGCTTTTCTGTATTCTAAGCCATGAATGGAAGTTCAATTGCAGATAAGCGTCTAAACTTTAAACTTTAAAGCCTGCACAGTGCTCCAATCACCTCTAAACTTAATATTTAACCTTTCTATATTTATCATCCTGAAAAAGCCAACATCCGTCCTGAAAATTCCGCAATACGTTCGCTATTGAAATAAAAGCACTTCAATTACTGCTAATGACATGCATCACCTTTCAAGCAGATTAGAAATCTCAACTAGCTCTTTCGAGACCATCCATAGTCATAGTCCTACAGTAATGGCCAAGCAATCACTAAACGCACTCCCATTGTCTATTTCTCTCAGAGCTCAAGAGGTCGAGGAGACGGAGGTGGCAAATGCAGCCCACTCAGCAGCGCATCCAGCACGTTATTCGTGGCTGCAGCCTCCAGATCTTTAGCAAACGTCCTGTACGGCATCAATGCCGACTCGTCCTCTCGTTCCACGACATACAAGAGCAGTCGGGGCTTTTTCGTCAACTCCGTCTGCGAGATGCCAGCATGCGCCACAAAGTCGTCAATAATAAATTTATTCTCGCAGCAAACGCACAAAACCTTGCGGTCCTGAGTTGCTGTGCGGCTGAAGGCCAACCAGCCAGCTTTGCGAGGGAATGAGTCGCCAGGTGCTGCCGTTTTAGAGCGCACAACGCGGTCAGCCAGACTTCCATTGGCCATATTCATCACGTACTTGGGCGACAGACACACGATTTGAGCCACAAAGTCGAAAGGAACGTTGTCCTTCCGGTGCTTTGGACGTTTAAACAGTGCCAGTGTACGCAGTCTGGACATGGATGCGTCCACCTCTGGCTCCGGTATCGTCGGTGTTTCAACCGGTTCAGGCTTCAAATTGCGGCTCTTTCGCGACTTAGTCGGCGTGTTATTCGCACTCTGTCGCCCCACCCAACTCCTTAAAGCTGGTAGGAAATCATCCAGTGAGGAGTGCTGCGTGTTGTCGCGATGCTCGACGAACAAAAATGGCATCGGATCTTCCGCTGCGCACTTGGCGTCTTTCACTAAGGCGCTATCCGTGTGGTGCACAAACTCGGAGAATTTGAATATTTTAGCGCAACAATCGCACTGGATGAAGCCCATCTTTTTCAAAGACCACTTGCAACTGCCCGTTTTCATGATCCCTGACACATGAAGACTTGACGTTCGAGAACACATAACAGGAAACGTCCACCCTCCACTCTTTTCGTCGTGAACAATTCGCACAGCATTGACAAGCTCATCTCCAGATAGATCCAGTGGTGGCGTCCCAGATTCGTACTTAACTTTCAACTGTTCTGTAACCTCTTGATCAAGCTCTTCCGCGTTCTGTGTCTTGATCTTTTCATCACTCTCCATCTGTTCTTCTTTCTTAGAATCTGCAGTCTGTAGTCCACTGTCCACATCCATCGGCTCAGCTTTACTCTCCTTCACAACCTTAGTCTCAGCATGAGCGGTAACAACCGTATCGTTAGGTGTAGCGCTGCCTCTAGTCCGTCTACTGCGTGATACCGAGTTCGACCGACTAGGAGGTGTCGGCGTCTTAGCTCCACTTTTTTGGCCTTTTTTCTCCTTTTTCCGTTGCTTCTCGAGCTCCATCTCGTTCATCATTTGCACCAATTTCCTCTGGCGATAATAAATCTTCTTTTCCGGTTGCAAACACGTGGGACAGTCGCAGTTCCAGAGATAACCATCGCTCTCGTAGAAGTCCAAGAAGGCCGCTTTACATGACGCACAGCGGAAGATATTGCCTCTGCGTTCTGGTGCTTCCAGTTGCAGACGCTCCATTTGGTCAAAAATGGGGATTTTGGGGTCCACTAACGACTTAAAAGCGTGCAAAAAGCAGCCCGAATGGTACACGCGACGACACGCGTGGCAGTGCAGCAGCACGCAGATGTTGGCTACTTTCCTGCAGAACTCGCAGTGGCGAGTGTCCTCGCTCTCGTTGTCTTTGAGAGGTGCTACCTTTTTAAGTTTACACTTCTTCTTGGCATCAGGGGTTGTAAAAGGCAGTGGAGGCAGGTCTGTGATAATGGGCGACGCCTCCATAGGAGCTTCGTATACAGACGCTTGTCGACGCTTCTTGCCTCGATGCTCTGCGCTCTGTGGCATTGACTTGCTCGCTACTTTGGCTCGTTTGGGGGCTGGAGGGAGCGCCTCGGTGGCTCGTTTCTTCGTGTCTTCGTCTCCTATTGCCGCACACAGTAACATGCCCAGGTTGCCCGGCTGCTGCTGAGCTGGAGGATTGCTGGGTTGCGCTTTCGCAGGCTTGGAGCCAAAACCTTTAGCCATGACGACGCCCAATGGAGCCGCCTCTTCTTGCACTTGTGCAGCCATGAACGCGTTGGCTGCAGCGGCGGCTGCGCGGTGGCTGGTGCGTAGTTTGGATTGGGTGGTGGTATTAGCGGGTGTTGCCGCGTTCTCCATTGCGTCTTGAGGCGTCTTCTGGGCTTCTGTAGTGGCGCGGGGAGGCGCGGAGTCCTCTAACGGGGTGGACGTCATGAAGGTTGGATGGGTCCAGAGGAATTGTAGATTCTCAACGTTTGATTGGTTGAAAACTGTATTCAATTTGGAAGGGGGTTTGTTAATATGGCTTTATAATTGATGTAGCCATACTCCCCGGTAGCCATATTTAGAAGTTGAAGCTGTTTTTGTCTTGTACAATATCGCGCGTGTCATGACTCCATCGACGCCTAGTAAAGGACGAGGGAAGGGAAGAGGACGAGCTGCCCGTGGTCGGATCTCGGTCGTGAAGGTGGCTTTGAGAGCGAAAGCAGCGAAGACTGATGTTGTGGAATCTACAGATGAGTCCGAAGTCCGTGACGCTGTCACTACGAGTTTAAACGGAGTAAAAACAAATGAACCGCAAGGTAATAAACTCAAGGGTTTCAGTCGAGCAGCCCACTCGATTATGACCATGCACAAACTCAAGAGCGGCAAAGAAAGTGTAGCCATGCAGCCAACTCGACCCGCGGAGAAGAAGGACCCGTGGACTGCCGTCATGAGCGTAGCCCGTAAAGTCCCAAAACCAAGTGAAATTCCTGAAATTGGACTCGGGCTCGGTGGTAATACCTCTGGAAATCCCACTGACAAGCGTATTTCACTCGCGCAGATGCTAAAAAGTCGCGAAATGAAGAATTTAGTGCAACAAGCACTCGCTGCCAAGCAGCTCACCCGAGCGGCAGCTGTACCGACGGAACAATCGAGTGTGATGGCGCACTGGATTAAGTTATCTTCGTTGCGTAAGAAACAGAATGAATTGCGTGAAGAAGGGGCACTACTGGACAGTGGAGAAACTAAGGAGGAAGAAGTGGACGATGACATTGTAGAAGATCTTAATGGAGTGCATTCGGGCTTCGACTTGGACGACACGGCTAAGGGTCATCAACTTTACGGTCGCACACTCATTCTAGAAGAATCTTGTCGTCGAGCGCTGGCCCAAGACTGCGAACAGCGTTCCCAGTTGGATCTGCAGTCTCTTGGTGTCTGGTTCCAGACCACGAAGCTCAAAATCACGACCGACTTCGAGCGGCTACAACCTTCAGAACTTGATCTCTTATGCCGGCGTATGACCTGTGTAACTTTCCATCCGGACGAGACCGTTTTTCGACAAGGAGATGAAGGCGATGCACTCTTTATCGTCTTCAGTGGTACAGTTGAGGTCCGTGTCAGTCAACGTATCCTCGGTGAAGTAGTGGAAGTCACGGTGTGTGAACTGGGCAAAGGCGATTACTTTGGTGAACGCTCACTACTTAACAACGACGTCCGTGCGGCAACTGTATTGGCCAAAACTGCCACGGAGTTGGTAAAAATCACGCGGAATGACTACAACTTGATGCTTAAAAACGACCAACTCGAGTTCCTGTCACGTATGCAGATCGCTAACGGGATCGGCATGCAGCGTCCGGCACAGCGTACACAACGGGAATATATTAAAGTATTAACTAAAAAGAAACATGCACGTACTAAGGCCGACATCGACATGCTCAGTGAGTATCTTCAGATGCTGAAATTCTTCCGAAGTTTACCGAAATCTTTCGTTCGCGAGCTGTGTGTGGTAGTGGATTTCCTTACTCTACCTGCTGGTGCCTGTGTGTTCCGTGAGGGCGAAGTTGGAGATTTATTTTACATCATTTTTAGTGGTTCGGTGGATGTGAATATCAACTCGAAGGACTTTAAGGGGAACATGCAGATGACTAAGCTTATTAACCTTGCAGAAGGGTCTCACTTTGGTGAGTTAGCGCTGATGAAAGGCAGAGGTGTACGCAGTGCTACGGTGATAACACGTGAAGAGTGCCAACTTTTGGTAATTTGTGAAAAAGACTACAATTCGACTCTACGGAGAATGCAGAAGAAAGATATGGCTAAACGTGTGGGTGTTCTAGATCAGATTCCGATGTTTCAGACGCCAGAGTGGACAGGAGAGCTGCTGAAAGAGCTTTCGTACGTGTTACTGGAGCAGAAACTGTCCACCGGTAGTGTGCTATACAAACAGGGGGATCGAGCGACACACGTGTATTTTGTTGTACGTGGAGAGCTGGTCGTCACCAAGGAGATCACGGACCCTTTTACACAAGTAAAGCACGAGGTTTTCGTGGAACGCATCGGTCGCTTCCGTGTGGTTGGTGATGAAGCGTATGTAGCCATCTTCTGATAATGTAGCCATCTGTGTACTAAACTGCTTTGTGTGCTATTGTAGAGCTGCTGGGGTGAATTTCAACGAAGTGATACATCGCGAAGTGACTGTGAGTGCAAGTACTCCAGTTGAAGTCTTATTACTCTCGAAATACGATGTGTTCCATCGATTATCCCGTTCAGCTCGAGAAACTCTACGAGCTGCAGCACACTCTCACGCGGAGAGTATCGTGTACTTGGATCGATTCCACAAGACACAAAAGTGGGAAAACTATAAGAAGAAGGTGCTGCGAGAGCACGTCAACCATGAACGCATCGAAAAGATTCTCCCTGTATCCAAAAGGTATGCTACAAAAAGAGTCTCAAATTTCGGGATTCTTGCAAAAACAACGAATAAAACCTCTAAATCGACAGATTCCAGTGGAGATGTCAAGCTACCTGCATTGGCTGCTGCTTCAACTAGCCGCAGAGACGACACGAACGAGTCTGCGCAGTCAAGTAGCACTTTTTCGAACACAGCACGACATGCGTTGGTTCCAGCAAATGAGCTGTTATTACTGACACCAGAGGCGAAGGCGATGAAGAAGGTGTTCCCCCAAGACCAGACTCTTGGTAGCTATGTGACGTCATTTAACATAGATGCGCCTCCCAGTGTTGCTCGACAGCGCCAGTTGGATAGCGTTCTGGCTGCTGAAGGGCGTCGCCAGGATGAAGTGTTAAAAGAGGGAAATCCACTGGCATTTTTCGACATCAAAGTTGTTGACAAACCGAACGGATCCTGGGACGATATGAAAACTACGGACAGTGAGCAGGAAGAAATCAACAGTAATGATACTACCGCAGTACTGCCAGGTGCTACCGACAACTCGTCAGAGTCATTACCTCACCCTTCTGTAATGAGGCCTACCAGTCGAAGTCTGAAAATTACTCCTCAAGCGCTCAGTCATCTTTTACAAGAAAATTTTATTTTCTCTCGTCCAGCAGAACGTAAACCTCAAGGCCACAATGCTCGGAGATCAAGACTCCTGCAGTCGAAGGCAAAAAGTCCAGTGCGTGAACTACCCGCCATGTCGCCACGACCCGATGCAGTATGTCAAAGTTCCAACGAGGTGGACTACGTGCTGTTTGCCATTCAAAACGAAGACACTGAAGAGAGATCGGAGGATACATTTAAGAAATCACCAGTTTTCCAGATTCTTCAATCTGCTCGGTCTCTCAATATGATTCGCGAAGTAACCGAGCGACAACAGGAAAGTTTCGGAGTATCCAGCGTTAAATACTACGCGTTGCCACTCAATAGATTCGCGACAATACCTTGTACCGGTCACTCAAAACTTGACCAGGATCGACCCCAAATGCATCAAATCGGAGACACAAGCGCAAATAACAACCAGAGTCCAAAGACGAGAGCACTATATCATGATGTATCGTCGGGTTCGTTGCAGTCCAAAGCTGTGGGGTCAAATATGGCGGCATTCCAGGAAGTTATGGTTTCTCAAACCAGGAGTGTAGCAGACAGCGATGAAGCTGAAGTATCAATACCAGGAACCGCTGTCGAACTTGATACCCAGCCCCACTTGTCTCCGAAACAAACGCTCCATTCAGTGCGAAATGCTTTCGCTGTATGTAGCGTTGTGCTTTCTCAACTTGAAGTCGCCAACTCGCCATATCCGGAGCCGTTCATTGCTGTACATACACTTTTGTCGTCTGAAACGGAGGCTGTGACGTATGCGATGAATCTCAAGCCTTCGAACTCTTTTAAAAGTGCAATGATTTGTGTCTTTCCTGCTCGTAAATGGATTCATCTCGAACATGCACATGATTGGTGTGTACAACTGGAAGCGAGCAAGAGAGATAGACGAACGTCAACCATTTTGGGGTCAACACTCACGTCGCCCACAATATCCAGTCCACGATTCAAGCGGTTGTCTATTGTAGTTGATCGTCCAAAACCTATCTGGCAAAAAGAACGCGATGAAGCTCAACGTCTCCACAATTTTATTTGCGCACGAATGGGTGCACCTGTACTTGACAAGAAGAAAGATCATACTGAGGAGAGTGGCGGTTTTACGCCCCAACCATTGGTGTCATTGGAGGATAAACTGGATACGCTTCACAACTATCTTCAAGCTTCTGCAGTCACGACGAAAACAGGACATGGAGGTGTAGCCATTCTCAAGTATCGCCAGGTGAAGCGCTTTGGCTCCATCATGCGTTCACGCATTGCTGGTGCACTACCTCACAGCAATAACATCAGCAGTAACTCGCGATCACCACGACAATCTCTCACCAAACTTACTCCAGGGTAGAATATACGTAAGTTTAACAAAAAATGATCATCGATAAAAAAAAAAACTTTAGACTTTACTAAAGAAACTTATCACGGGCTGTGAAAGTATTCATTGCGAGGTAGTTTTCGGATATCTTGCGCTGAATAACCTCGTGTACGTTCCCAGCATTTCATTAGATTTGTCTGCGTTCATCCAACGGACAACTTCCCCTGGATGCAACTTCTGATGAAGCCATTTAAGCAACAGCTGTGACTCCAAGCTTTTAGCAGCCGTCCTCGTGTTCACAACCTTCTTTGCTTCAACGAGCATATCCACTAGAGCCTCGTCACCGTAATTCTTCGTAAGCGTACCAAAAATTGTCGCTCTCTTCGTGGGATTTTTGACGTTGAACTCGTTCATATACCTGACCCAGAACTTGAAAACTGGATCCGAAAGAATCGGCCCTGTTGCATATCCGATAACATTTTTAAGCCCCACCACACCAAATATGAAATCGGGAGTAAATTTCTTCGTTCCCCATTCTGCAAACAGCTCTCTCTCCATTTCTTTCGAAATAGCCTTCGTTTTGTCGGCTTTTAGACCTTCTTCGAGTACTTTTGCAAATCTAGAATCGCCAAGGCCGTCCGATAATGCGCTCGCCCGGGTTACGTGTTGCCTGGGATGTCGTATATTAAATTCGTCCAGATACTTGAACCAAGAAGTTAGTACCGGATTTACGAGAATGCTGTTCTTCTCCAAGCTGAGTAGATCGAGGACGTCAACTGGGTGAGTGTTACGACGTCTCCAGTCCTCCAGGCGTTGAGCCTGCAGTGTAAGCGCGAGGTCTTTCGTCTTGTGATTCTTCATGGCAGCATTAAGCATTGTCGAAAGCTGGTCGTCCATGTAGTGAAAGGTCAGCACCGCAGCCGCAGATATACGTTCTGCTTCGGGCTTCTTCTGGTTCAAATCGTCGACATATTTTACCCAACCTAAGAACTTGGGGTCTGTCAATAAATTGCCTTTCACCGAGTTAAGCTTCATCTTTCGAAACACGTCATCGGCCGATGTTCGTAATTGGAGCCAAATTTGTAGTCGTGCTGTGTCCACAACGGAGTTGATGTTCGCTGTGAGCTTCGTTAAACCAGATAGTGGGTTTAAATTAACCCCCCTCTCCTCGTTGTTCTGGTCTTCATCAGCGGTGTTGTCGGGTCTTAAGTACGCCGCAGTAGGGTTAGCATCGTTGGACATGTCATCGTTTAACACTGTCGAGCAAACCACAGCTACGAGATAGATAGCTACAACCAGCGTAGTTTTGGAAGTACCCATGACGAGATGGCTTCAGTTCCCTGCCTTGGCGTTTTTCTAGAAATGGAGTGGCTGGCCTGGTCCACACTTTGACTTCACGCACACATGTATTACAGCTGAATCCGATACTCCCAAGGATCTAAACACCGGCTAGCTGGGATGAGTGAAGTTGTCGTCCATCCTATCCGTAATCCCATTTACTACGAGGGCCTTAATTCCATCGGGAGGGAAGACCTCCTATTCAGTTCCTACTCTACACGCACCATCTCGCGACGAGCAAAACATATTGATTTGTGTTGTCCTGGGATAGCAATACGAAGTGCTGCAGAGCAGCTTGCAGGGGAATAATTCGTTATTCTTCGATTGTTGTCTTGAAACTTGTATTCATTGACCACCACAGTTTATTAGAGTGGACCACATGTATATTATCTAGAAACAGATTGAAATAGTTAAAAACCAAGAGCAACACTTGCCAATAACGCTTTCGTGTCCCGATGCTCCTCCGCCTCAGCCCTAGTGTAAGTACCGGTTTTTGTTATTATAAAAGCTAAGAAAAAATACCCATTATCATGTCGACAAGGGATATATCTCATAGAGCACGTTCCGTCCGCATCGCAGCGTGCCTACCACTTATTAAGTTAAGTAGTACTTAATGAAGACGTTTCCCACGCTGTAGCTTTCGTCGCTCCAGCTGACTGAGCAAGTTGATATGTGAGTTATAGTCAAATCGCCATCACAACGTATATATGTGACATGTTATCTGGTCATGATCATTGTCGTGGTCGATTAGTTAACATCAAAAGAATAGTCCGTGCACTCTGTGGTTTATGAGAGCTGCCGAGTGCCTTTTATAACAGGTTTATGTCTACGGTCGGGGGAAATACAACAACGATTTTCCATAGCACGTACTTATACTGACATAGTGAAACCGGGCACTCCCTTTTAGCATATCGATTTATTTTGCTGTTTCCGGTAATTGGGTTTGCCCGAAACTTCAAGTACACCTTTCTTCAGATCAAAATGAGAAATCCTCGGTTCAAAACAAGAAATGGTCAGATCAAAACAAAACACTTGTCAAATATGATTTACAAATCAAAATCAAATTTCATGGGGTATATAATTCCAGAAGTGTTGAAGGCAAAGAACTCACGCAACCTCCAATGGCCAGCCTGGACCGATCACTTATCGTTTAGCGATGAAGTACAAGCGCTCCCCACTAGGTCTGACGAAAGCTGAGCATTGTACAAACTACATGATGCGCGCCGTCTAGCACAGCATGTCAACCAAAGTCACCCCAGACCTTTGCGATTCCATGGCAGCTCCCACACTCAGATTTCACGCGCGTGCTTAGGGGACATGACGGTTGGCTCGTGATTAGATCTAACAGGAAATTAGTTGTTGAACATATAACTGCTTACAGGTCATCTCGTTTTGATCTGAGAATTAATCATTTTGAACCGAGAATTTCTCATTTTGATCTGGAAATGGTGTATGAATTTCATACACCATTTCCAGATCAAATGAGAAATAAAAAGTGTGGTTTATCCAGCCAGGATAAGCCATCTTGTCTAAATACGGTAGGAAACAGAAATCAGAGCTGTTTATTATCGAAGTAAGCATTATTTGCGGACTTGCATACCGTTTGATCCTTGTATCGTGTGTTTTCATGTTATCGAAATGGCTCATCGTCCATAAGTCACTTGTAATTCACATAGCCATGGTGGAAGCTTAGTCGTGTCGTAACCAGCTCTATTTATATTTAGTGACAAGGCGCGTAATGTCGGGTTTGTATCTTACATTCTTGCTGACGTGTATGTACTTACATGTCGGTCATTCAATGTTCGACTCTGATTGCTTCTTACCAGTACATATCTGAGAGTCTAAAAAAATTGAGGAGGGGGCAGAGGCAGATAAGGATTTGAAGTCGAAACAAGCCAAAATCGGTTGCGATTTGGTAATTTGCAGACCGAATGCCTCTCCGATTTATGGGCTAGAGGCAGGATTGGAGCTTGAAACCAGGCATTGGAATGAAATTTGAAAAGGCAGACATCGTTTTTACATGTATTCGAAGGAAGGCTTCGTGTGTGCGCTACCTTATCAAGGTGTTAAGGTCCTTAACTCCAACACTTCAAGGAAAGGAAAAGTGTATTGTATTGAGGGATATTGTTGATTGCAATTATTGATTGGATCAATTTCACAATCCACTATCTTATTGCGAATATTGCCGCTATACTCCTATGGGCCATTCAGAACCATAAAATATTGATTCCACCAATATGATTGTTCTCTGGATATTTAGATCCAGAGTTTAGGTGGGATCAATTTTACTTCCTTACTAAGAGTACGATTAATTGACGAGATACTGGATGATATCTGATATTCTATGCGAAAGAGGGTGCATATTGACCCAACCGGTGAAGAACGACATTCGCGCAACTTGTAACTAGCGCAACAATCATGCACCACTGTAGCGACATTGTTTGATTTCAGTATCCTGTCGCATGACTTCTCCAGGGTGTCTTCGAACTAGGGGAGCGTGTTATGCTTTTATGACGGGTAGAACTACGGAGTATTATCGCTAAGTATTGGAAGAGGGGATCTGACACTGTATTATAACCATAACATGTGTAGTAATTGTGGGCTATCAATACCAATAGTGCGGCTGTGACACTGCCACATAGTAGACGGCACCTACTCAAATTTTATCTTCTTCGAAGTTCTGGCCTTCTTAGGAGATAGCGCTACGAGAAGGTGCGCCGTGTTCTCTTGACACTTTGTTGCATCTCCAACAATATTATCGGGTCGGCGTTGTTTTGTTCACCTTTGGGGAAATGGTTAATTTCCCGGTGGAGACTTGTGGGAAAATTGCTTTTCAGGAGGAGACATCCATCATCGTCGACCAGAACGCACACTCAGCCAGAAACACCGACTAGCGGTACAGTTTCATCTCCGAGCAGTTTGTTGTTGTCGGTTGAGGGTGAGAAAGGAGTTGCAAAACTGACAGTGGTTCTTACACAAGCAGTTCGGACAAAATAGTTAGCGTAGATAGAGTCGAGTTCGCATTCTCCAATTTGAGTAGCCTCAGGCGGACAACTAAGCCTTTTTTCAAGCGTCACAATGGTCATTATCGCTGCTCTACGCGCCGTCAAATTCGTTCTGCTACTACCGGAGAAGTGGGAGCATCCGTTAGAGGCCCCAACGTTCGCCAAGGTTCATCGGCGCACTCGTACGGCTGTTTTCGTCACCGGTGTGGGTTCAACGGCAGGAATCAAGTGGAAAATAACACCAAAAGAAGCGGTCGAATGAGCTGTCGACGAGAGCGACGTTCAAAATTGTGGCGGGGTTGCCATGCTACGAGCACCCATCCTCGCGTTGATAAACAATCAGTTTCTGCACGGTCAAGCGATGATATATGAGGGTCAGCAGGTTCGTGTGATCACAGGCATGGGCGAATTTGTCATTGCGGCGAATGAGGTTACGATAATTAAGCCAGTTGTGAACTTACTGCTGCAGCCTTTTACATATTCGGCATCCAAATGGAGTTTAGACGAAATGCTCGACATGCCTAGGGTCATTTGGATTCGCATAACAGGGGTTGGCAGATCATCTGCCTCTACAAACCTTGCTGTTATTCTTGACGGCTACGCTGACGACTCCGAAATTTCGTCTGAAAATGCTCCTATACTCTAGATGAATCCCCGATCAGGACTCCAAGTGGAATTTCCGCTTAAACACTCAATCGACTACACTCACCACATCCACGGAGGTGTCGAACTGGTACCCAGCACTGTGGAAACCTCATTTTGCTGTGTGCCGGACCCCAATCCAGTATCAACAAGAACTCGTCCAGAAAGCGCACAGGCAGCAAGTGGTAATAACGTCGAACGACTATTCGATCCTCACAACGACGATGATAAATTTAGGACGAACCCGACACTACAACTATCAGCGCCCAACCAGCACACCGTTCCATCGATCAGAATCAAGTGGTGCCTTCCGCGCGCAAACGTGCACGCCTCTTAGCACCGGTCAGATAGCAGAAACTCGGAAGCTGAAATGTCTGCCACCATATCGATTCGTCGTGACTCGCAACAACCGGCTGTTGGGCACTTCGCGGTTACAGTTAGAGACAGCAACACGAACGAAGAAATATTGGCTGCCATATCGTATCGACCCGATCTGCAGAGAAGGATTGGTGAGCGATACCTCAACACTGCGTCGCAGCCAACCGCTGCGGAACCGATGCTACAGCACCTCGGACAACTTTCACGAGGCTGAATAATCACGGCGGACACTTTGATTCGTTTCGCGAAATTCCACAAACAAGTTGCGTCACATTCGTACCGAGTGCATCCCAGCAGTACGCCCACCATTCATCACAGCTCTCCACCACCAAGGTAAGAATGCGTCTGAATCTCTGGAAGGTCTCATCACTTCTCGATTTGTTCCATTTTTGCACCTACCCGGGGTGTTGGTGCGGATATACGACGTGCAGTTTGGTAATTGTGGTTTGTCAATCGTGCATCTATTACCTGCTGACGATATGACACGAATGCTTTGGCAGGAGGAAGGAGGAGCCAATATCCAAGCTCCGCCTTCCACCACAGGTGCACCGAAAGCACCACGCGCTGCAGATATTCAAGACGCTGTACCAGTATGTCAAACATTATCCATTTACGCCAGAGAAAAGTTTTCGGGTGACCTACAGTCCACCATTCTTCCATTGGCCACATTAGTTCAGCGTTTGGCAGGATCTATTTATCATTGGGACGTAGAGGACATTCCCTTCCTGGTTTTCTGAATTAATTCCATGTTGGAAACGTATCGCGCGGCAGTGGAATCTCGTGCACTCATTCCCGACGATTTGCTTGGAGGTTTGACACAACCAACGTCGATCTTCAGCATCTCGTCCAATCGGCAAATGAACGAGAAATACGTGTCAAAGTACAAATGAAGCCCGTCAAAAACGACACATCTCGGGCTTCGAAATCAACACATGCTTCAGGACGTGAGGTTACGATCAGCTCAACCGCGATCACCAAAGACATCGACGTCCTAATACCTAGCCAGAACGGCAAGAAACTCTGTATCCGATTCTTATCAGTACGCGGGTGCAAGGTGACGAAAGATTCCCCATGCTACTCAGGTCGGGCTCACTTCAAACGAGAGTCGCTTCATACAAAGGTAAAAATTTTGATTCGAAGACGTTTTGGAGGCCTAACGCCTGAATATCTATCTCTATGAAGATGTTTCGATGACGTCCGGGCATCGTCATTGAAGGAACTGCAGCCCAATGAGGTGACATTCAGTTCTCGTTGTCGTCAGAACGACTCCTTTCAGAACCACACCATTGCGCAGTCAACAAATGGGAAAAGGCGTTACATCAATACGTCTCCAATACCACAACCGGCCGCAACGCAGGCTTTGTCTGCCCACGTCGATGGTAGTATCAAGCGCCAGCTGCGTCCAGCCGTACGCACGCAGGTCCGCCAATCGACATCAACGAAAGGACGTAAATTCAAACACCGGTGGCAATACATCGATCCTCTGCCGGATAAACAACCGGTACGCTCTCTGACTTCAACGAGGGATGGGCAACCAAGCAACTATCTCAAGGCTACCATTTCAACTGAGTCAGTTTGGCCACCACCGCTAGCCATCACCTCCAGCAAAATCATTCGTCAGTATCTCGAAGAAGACTTGTTGCGAGCGGAGGTCGCAACAAGTCGTCGTTTACGTACGCTGGGTTTCCGACGAGTTCCAATCGCGAAGAACACGATTTAGTAGCACAAGCCGCGTTATCAAGAATCGCCGTAGAAAACAATCTCGACGAAGCCAGTATGGCCAAGCTTGTACGTGGAGAAACGCTTGCCGACCCCAGACCAAACAAGACGTTTAGAATTAGCGATGTCCGACAACTGCTTCGAGGCTACGAACATTGTTATCTAGTGATTTCGATAATGGAAAACGGGATCCAATCAAAATGGTTGCGCCCTCCGCCAACTCAACGAGCACCCAAGAATTATCAGTCATGTCAACTCCGTCTGCGGTCAGTTATCCGTAGCATTCGGGAATGTCAAGACAATAATCACTACAGGGTAGTCGCCGATACTATGTTGACTCACTGGAAAAACATTGTTTGCAGACCTTTGGATGCCGTGGTAAAGAAAGACGTGGATCCAGCAATCGAAATTTGCCTTATTCACGTGTTTCGACAAGTCGTGTGCTCCGGAAATTCATTATCTGTATATCGC
Source organism: Phytophthora nicotianae INRA-310 (assembly GCF_000247585.1). Classification (NCBI taxonomy): domain Eukaryota; phylum Oomycota; class Peronosporomycetes; order Peronosporales; family Peronosporaceae; genus Phytophthora; species Phytophthora nicotianae. Next base: position 67,957 of record NW_008649033.1, read on the forward strand.
GACCATTGCTGATCGCATAGAGGACCTATATCATCGCCATCCAGCACTTGACATTCACATCCCCAAAGGTGATGTAAAGTCTGCTTACCGCCACTTAATTGGTCGACCACTAATGCTTTCACTTCTGGTGTACGAGCTGTCATCCACTAGTACATTGGATGGCAGCTCGCACACCAGAAGTAAAAGCACTAGTGGTCGACTTATCTGCCCCGTTTGGTTGGACCGGTTCGCCATCATTCTATGGAGTTTTCGGTCCGGCCATTACTTGGTTACTTCAGATCAATTCACCGGCATCAGTGTCAAACAGTGAAGATGTCGAACCTTTCTTCGGTTTTGAGTGGGTGGACGATCACATTTTAATTGAGCACGATATCAACAATCGACTAGCTTTAGCTGAAGCCGCTTTACGGCATGCCATGTTGGCGATTCTAGGTCCTCGAGCTATCAACAACAAAAAGTTCTCATAGTGAGAGACAAGAATTTCAGCGCTAGGGCTCATTTGGAATACGGTGTCACGTACGGTATCCATGCCCAAACTCAAAGTACAAGAAGCTCTCAATCGCGCCTTAGCATTAACGGACCGGGGAGATGCTACGAAAACGGAGTTGATGAAACTTTTGGGAAGTTTAAGACATGCTTGTTCATGCCTTCAATCAGCCCGTCCATTTTACCCACGGCTTCAACTCCTGTGCAATACCGCCCCAAGTTTGGTCGAATAGAGCTCTCACGCGGAGCTCAAGTAGACGTGAAGTGGTTTTCTCGTATTCTAGAGGACGGTCGCCTCAGTGAGTTACCACTCTCTTTATTTGGTAGTCGCTGTCCTGCTCCTGACATTCATCTCTACATGGACGCATCCAACTTAGGTCTAGCCGTTCTCAATCCAACTAAAAACGAGTACATACAAGTACAATTTGATTCGGATGAGGTACAATGGATTGACAATTCGACTGAACACGACAATCAATTTTCAATTAATGTCCGAGAATACTTCTGCGTGGCTCTCGCTATTTGGATTTGGGGACCAACATGGTGCGTAGACAGTCGCCAACAGACCATATTCGTGAAGTGTTGGAGTGATAATACGTCGGCGGTGTTGTGGACTAACACGCTGAACGCATCGAATCATTTTAGTCAAGAACTTGCGAGATCCATTGGACTTGCCGAGGCAATGTTCAACATTCGTGCACACGCTTCGCATCTTCCTGGCTCATCCAATATTGCTGCAGACGCTGCGTCCCGGGCATGGGTTTCTCCGTTTGCAAAAACATGGACTAATTTTTCTGCTTCATGGTCACAGATAACAGTTCCAGCGAGCTTGAGGCGCATCTATCAGAACTTCTCGACGACCTTCAATCCCAATCACTGGCCCAAAGCTCGCACATCAAGTATTCCAGTATATGGCGGCAATGGCAGCAGTGGTGTGAAAAACTACAATACGCAGTGGGGCTACCACCCGAACCAACACGACACTCGTACCAACTCAGTTTATTCGCCGTCTACTACTGGAAAAACAGGTGGATCAATGAATCACCCGGAAATTCAACTTCTACCGTCCTCGCCAAGAGCGGTCATCTGTCATGGTATCATAAGTGCGTCGTCGTCTACTCTGTTGGGTTGCTCCCCGGTCATCGTCTCGCAACCACAGGAACGCGACGAAAAGAAGGAGCTTCAACCAAAAGAGCACCCGTCACAGTCGTCATTTTGCAAAAAATTCACGGCAGTCTCAACGTCACCAACCAGCACAGCAGCGTCATTTGGCGGGCTGCCGTCCTGGGCTGGTTCCTTCTTCTCCGGAGATCGGAATATCTTGCCCTAGGAAACAAGGTGCACCAGTTCGCTCTTAATGCAGCAGAAGTCAGATCCTTCCAGGTAGACGGAACTCAAGCAACAAGCTTCGGAGAAATTCAGTTTGCAGTGATTCGATTTCGCGGTGACAAAACGGATCAGTTTCGGCAAGGAAACACCAGAGCCATCGGAAGGTCTGGAAGACCTTGGATTTGTCCGATTCATGGACTGTGGTATTTATCCTTACCTCACAAAAATATACGGCTGCCCTGAAACAAACCGCAATGCTCATTGGATTCCGACAATGTCGTACAGGTTAGCTCCATAGCCAAGATAATCAAGGAGGGAGCAGCATCCGTCGGGGAAGATCTCGCTAAATATGGAACTCATTCTCTACGAAGTGGAGGTGCTACGTTCAGCGCAGGTATTGATGCCGACATAATCAAACAATTTGGCCGGTGGAAATCTGACGCGTACCAGAGGTACGTAAGACTCAGCAATCAACAACCCACTCAACTCGCTAGCGCCATGGTCAACTCTATGAATTTCGCGGTCAAACGCAATGGGCAATTTCAACGCCAAGCGGTGAGGGACTGCCAAATACACTAAG
>NW_008649033.1:71631-73050 GCF_000247585.1 Phytophthora nicotianae INRA-310
CCAGTAAAACTACAAGCGGTTTTGATTGGTTTTTATAAATTGCTTAAACAGATTATCATTGGCTACAATTGAAAGAAAGATTTGTATCAGACCAGATATCCGGACATGTCTCATGGCGAATTTTTGTTTGGGGCGAATTTTTGTTTGGGGCGAATTTTTCCGTGGTCACCTGTAAATGTATATGCGGGGCGCAGAATGCACACTCCTCGCTCTGCCTGTACTAATTCATAGCTAGCACTTGCAAATGCATTTTAGTTCTGCCTCTTGGCTACGTGTTTAATTGATTCGACGTACCTAATTGAGTCCACATACCTACAGCTGCGTTTTTTTTGGGTACCATTTTTTATGTGCTGATCTGTTTTTTTTTTTTTTTTAATTTCGGATGCGTGCTTATCAATCGTGTGCTCCACCACTCGTATTGATCAGCTAGTGTTCTTCAAATGCTGGAGACGGTAAATATTGGTAAGCGAGTTCTCCAAGTGTACTCCCATCCTCTTCGTTTTCGGATTGCTCTGAGCCGCCTTGAACATTTTTAGTAACGCATCATCTTTGAAGTGGGCCCTGAAAGTGTCGATCATAGGCGTATTCAGCCTGGTATTTTTCTTCGTCAACTCCACATACTTTACCCACGTATTCAAATTCGGGTTGGTCAGAAGATCATCCACTTTCTCGTTGAGTTTCAACGCCTTGAAGGCATCATCCGAAGACATCCCAAGCTTTTTCCAATCGTCCAGTTGAATGTTCTGCAGCTTCGTCGCCATGCCTTTCGTACTATCAACCTTCGTTGCCGTTTCAGTCATCCTCATGAGGCCTGCAACGCCATATCGCTTCGACAAAGAAGTAAAGATCACGCTGTCTGCGTCGGTCTTGAATATCTTGTTGGTGTAGGTGACCCACATATTAAAAGCCGGACTCTCGAAGAGCTTGCTCCCGGTCTTGTCAAGTTTTAACTTCTTGAACACTAAGTCCGGAGATCGTTGTTGCTTTGCCCATTTCAGGAGCGTTGCTGACGTGATTATCGACTTTGCTCGGTTCGAGACCTTGTTGACATTCTGAAGGACTGGGTTTTTCTTGATGGAGTTGAGGCCAGGCATAACGACCACTCTCTCTTCGTCTTCTTCACCAGTAGCGACTGACCTCAGATACCGGATAGTGGAGACACCATTGTCCTGTACTGTGTGTGATGGACCCAAAGAAGCAGTTTCGGTTGTCATTGAATTGGCATCGATACTAGCGACAATGTTGACAGCCAGAAGTAGAACAACGTAGTGACAACGCATTGCGGTACTTGGAGGCGGACAGGAATCTGGGGGGGGGGGGGGGGTATTGCGAGACAAAGGGAGAATTTCAAAGTGACGAGCCAGAAACCAACGGCCAGGCCGTCCGGTCTGTTGGAGTTTCATTTTACCCCCACTATAT
>NW_008649033.1:74178-79654 GCF_000247585.1 Phytophthora nicotianae INRA-310
TTTAACAGCGTCGCCTATGCTTTCCGCCAACTATGACTGCGAATGTCATTGGAAAGCATCGCTGTCCTCCCAGACCAAAGCATCACCTCTAGTTTAGGTACTCTTAGTCAGGGAACCCGACAATATCATTTATACCTATTTCTAAGAAACTTGTCAATAGATAGCGTTGGGGTAAATGTCATCATGGAAAATAAATAACTGTAAGGTGCACATCAAAACAGTAGATTATTAGTGCAACTTTCATGCATCTATACTCAAATGCATGCATCAACAGTAGTGACGTCCCAGTACTTCTGGTTGACCTCGAGCGTAGGGTAGTGACGAGAGCGTCAGACATCGTGGTTGATGAGGTAGCTTGGAAGGGTTGCAGAATGAGCGATGAAACGAGCTGTCAACTTGCTGAGAGGCTCAACACCAACCAGCAAACCTGTTGGTTGTCGTGGACACAGAAAATAAATAGTGTGCGACTACTTGCTAGATTCGTAACGGGTATTCAGATGTACCCTAAATAAATAATTTACAGGAAAAATATAAATATATTTTTCGGGTTCCCTGCTCTTAGTCGCCAAAAATACCCATCGTCAAGCAGACGGCATTCTTAAATCAAAATTTACCTTGCAGGACAAAACCCACATTTGACATGTTAGTAGGGGCAAAACTGAAAAAATGCCTTAAAGCTCTCGTGGACTAAGAAGAGCACAAAAATCATTTACACGTCAGATAAGAGGGACCTTTGCCTCAAGTGACCACTGTTTCATGAATAATCCCAGCAGCGCAATGTTTTGCAACTTCTAGCTTGGTAAGTGAACTCACCTTGTGGACGCGAAAAGAAATCTGACAACTTGTCTGGGAACGGAACCAACTAGTGCTACACACAACCTTCAAACTGGAAACGAAAACGCAACAAGGACTAGCAAGCGTAGGACTGCTCATTTTTGGAACGAAAAATAAAGCCATCGGAGAGAGCGGATCTCCTTGCATGGCTTTCACGATGAGAGCTGTGTGACCATTCGTAAATATCGCCACACACATTGCTGACGCAGCGCCTCACAGGATGGCAGCTTTCGAAACCCACTAGTACACTTGTGCGCGACGTCAATAGTTTTTCAAATTGACCACAAGGTGTGTAAAGATACCGAGCATTCGTATTCTACTACGCAGCAATATCTATGTATATCCAAAGAATCCATCGAAGGGAATTTCTGACATCCTGTTGGACGCGCATCCAGATATTGAAACAAATATGCAAATAATGCCCGAAAAAAATGAATTCGACTCATGATTTTAACGAGCGCTACCAATGATAGAGGTTATTACCATATTTCTTGTCGAGTTGTTCATTGATGAAGAAGCACAGCTCCCTAATCCATTGTTATCACAGTGACAAAAAAAATCTTACGTCTATTTTATCTGCGCGTTGAATAGTGTCGTGTATTTGCCTATCATCTCACCGGACTTGTCAAAGAACGCCCAGTGTTCGACTTCCCTTGGTTGTTTCTTGTCCTTAAGCCATTTGTTCAGCAGCTGCGCTTCCAAACTTTTGGCAGCAGCTTTGGTTTTCGGAACCTTTTTGGCAGCGACGATCATGTCTACTAAGGCCATATCGCCATAGTTTTTCTTGAGAGTGTCAAAGATTGTCGTTCGCTTGCCGGGGTGTTTTGTGTTAAACTCATTCATGTATCTGACCCAAAATTTCAGTACTGGATCCGATAGAATCGGCCCAGTTCCGCCCCCCGCAATGTTTTTGAGACCCCACATACCAAACACGTCGTCAGGAGTAAACCCCTTTGCTCCCCACTCCATTAACAGCTGGCTCTCCAATTTTGCGGAGATGGCCTTCGTTCTCCCGTCCTTCCGCCCAGCTTCAAGTACTTTAGACATGACTCTGTTGCCAAGAGCAAGGGATAGTTCCTCCATTCGTGTCGATCCCTGCATTGGGTATCGCACGTTGAATTTATCCACGTACTTTAACCAGAAACTGAACACGGGATTCAGGAGAATGTCGTGTTTTTCGAACTTTAGCAAATGAAACACGTCGTACGGTTGCATGCCAAGGCGCATCCAATCCTCCAATCGTTGGGACTGTAATTTAATCGTCGTGGTTTGATCTTGTAGTGCGGCATTCAGCATTGTCGAAACCCGCTCGTCTCCGTAACGAAAGGCCAATACAGAAGCCGCAGATACACGTTCTGCTTTGGGCTTCTTCTTGTTCAATTCATCCACATACTTAATCCAAACCTTGATCTTCGGGTTTGCCAGCAAGTTGCCTTTGACGGGTGTCAGTTTCATCTTGGTAAACACATCGTCTGCCGATGTTCTCAAGCTCAGCCAATGTTGTAGTTGCGTTTTCTCCACAATGGATCCGATGATCCCTCTGAGTTTCGTGACGCCTGGTATTGTGTCCAAATTAACTCCCCTCCTTTCGTTGGTCTGGTCTCTTTCAGCGGTGTTGTCAGATCTTAAAATCCTCGCGGTGGGACTTTCAACTCTGACAAATTCAGCTTTAATCACTGTCGAAAGAGTCACAATTGTGAGGGAAGTAGCCACAGCAAGCGTGGCGACTCTGAGAAAGTTCATGGCGAGAGCTTCGTCTCGCTGTCTTGATACCTTTTGCAGAGGGAGGAAAACGAAAATGGTTGGGTCCTGTAGCTCGTATATAGGGAACAGTCTCACTCTACCAGATTGGGTTATGTTTTTATATTACGGTATGAAACTAAACAATAACGACCTGGACAATGAGATTTAGTGCCAGAACTGGTCTTCATTGGAAAAAAAGGATAAGGAAATGGATTAAGAGAAAGTGCATAATTTTAACTCTAAATTTGCAGGACGCCTCAAATCCTAAAATGGACAATAGAGTCATAGAAATTTGCATCTAGAAGATCCCTATGAGCCAAGCTGATCAAATCACACAGGCCAGAATGTATTTAAACTTTGCCCTGGTGTGGAATTGATGCGCTGACCAAAGAGAATTACAGACGTCACCGTTACTCCTTGTGAGCTTATATTCCATCCCTCCATTAATTTGAACGTTTTCAGTGGTGCCAATACCATAGGCAATGATGATTTTTAAGCGCTTTCTACCCCGCCAGAGTGGATGCTACAAGTTGGCATTGAATTCGGAATTCAGGAACAGATTGACATTTGTTTATGTGTCGCTGCCAAAAAATCAATTTTTTTTTTAACACACAACCTGGTCATTATCATCTGCAAATGTCCCAACAAACGCTACGATTCACTTGAAATCGATGTCATCTTTTTACCAATCACCTCAGTCTATTCGTTGCAACGCTCGAGGCAGCTATTGAAAGAGTTAAAGATCATACAATCCAGAAAATGCAAACGTCGAGCACCGCTTTGAACACCCAGAGAGTGGCGCTTTTTTTTTTTTAAGGATAACCGTTTTAAAGAACGTCACGCTGGGAGATTATAATACTAACCATTAATATTAAGTCACTCATCCGCCTCGAGTCGGTAAGCACCAATCTCCTTTGGGTTCAAGGAACTATGTACCTGTCACTACACGTCGATCATCCTTATGTTTCGCGCTAATGAAAACGCTCATCAAACATTGCTTGCAAATGGGGTACGCTGTTCAGCAGCAGCACAAGGTAGTAACTGAAAATAAACGCAAGCCCACGACGTTATTCTAGGCCAAGTCCCGCAGTCAGTACAGCCAGAGGCTCAAGGCAAACCAAAAAATTAGTCCTGAATTGAGCTGCAAATGCTTTCGCGTTTGTGAGTTGCTCCTATTTCAACTTAAAAACCTTGGATGACATAATACGTAGAAAGGAGACACTGCAGTGGAAATTCAACGAGTGCATAGTTCAAATGCTCCCTTGCTGCAGCTAACGTTCCCAAGGTTTGCATTTCAGATCTATCTGCCAGCGAAAGAAAAAAAGAAAATATTTCTAAGTATGGGCCTAAACATTTTGAACGTGAATATGGAACCTAGGACCGTTCCCCAGTTTTTCTGTCTCACAGCAACAGCCGCCGATAATTCGCTTTCTTCGTCGTCATCCGTAGGAAGGCGGCAAGGTAGTGAGTGTAGACGTTGCAAGTCCTGTCCAGCTATTGAGCTCACTGCTGGGTCGAACCGTCGCCTTTAACGATGCTGCACTTAAATCAGCGTAAGGTTTCTTTCAATAGCTTATTGTTATCGGCGCCACCGCCACCAGCACAATCGATATTGCACATTCAGTGCCAGTAGCCCACAACAATAGAAATCAGCAGTCGCTTTTCGAGACGTTCATGCTATACATATGCTGGTTTGACGTGCTATGCTGAACAAGAAAACATATCGGGTGGGGAGATAACCTCGTCACTCCAAGCAAAAAGCTGTACTCTCCACCGCCGAAGAAGTGTACTTGGCCAATGCAGGTCAAGGTGACGTTTAATACTGCAACTAAACTACGCAAGTGCTGGCACGCCCTGGGTTTGATTGACAGATCGCAGTAAAGGTGTACTCTTCACTATAACTTCGAAGGTGGAACACTCTACTTACTTGAAAAATCGTTACCAACAGTGCTGAAGAGACCTGTCATATGTCGACGCAATTGACTGGTGAAGTACCGTTTAGGAAGCATACGAGATCCGTGTCCAGACGTGTTCATGACTTGGTCGGTGAAATTTAATGAGACCACGAAAAGCTATGGTCGATAAGCATACGCCTGTGTGGCTTGAGCGATATGATCAACAAGCGGAAACGAACCAGATAACGTTACGGACTTTTTAAGGTCTTTAGCTTAGGGCCTCCAAGGGAACACGTCGTATATGAGCTGGAAAAGAGACCTGACGATGGTGTCCAAGGACGAGTATACCGCAGGTGGCTTTACTGCTGCCTACGAATCTCCTACGAACAATCACTGAGCGATAGGGTCTCCACACAAAAGCGGTAGAGATTTTATCGGGTCACCGGTAGTCTGGTCATCTTTGGATCCTGTTGATTCTGGTGTTATTTTCTGAGCGGATACAGCTTTTCGGTACGCACGCAAATATCGCGTGCGTGCAATTCAGAGTGTTTGTTAGAGAAGAGACTGCGATTCAGAGTAATCATAATGACAGAGTGCCGTTTGTCTTCTTACCTACCGAGTAATAGAACAGCACAACGACAATAAAGCGGGGTAAAGAGCCTACAATAGAGCCAAGTCACTCGAGAAAGATGTCAAACGCGCTGCTACTCAGAATCAATGCAACACCACTAGATCTACACAGCGTTGTCTTAGAAACGACCGAGCCAGTTACAGTCATTTCGTATTGTTAGTAAGGTTGAGCAGGGCAACAGTGTACTATTTCGAATTTGTAATACATATCTATTTGGTCTTCATTTTGGATATGAGTCCCATTTTTGGTGGTGGCCCGAAAATGACCACCAGTGAACCGATTTGATTTCTTCCACGAAGACAGATTCTTAACAATACGAGAAGACGCTGAACGGAGTGGAGCGAAAGAAACGTTTAGGACGCGTGAGCTGATT
>NW_008649033.1:79998-83335 GCF_000247585.1 Phytophthora nicotianae INRA-310
AAAAAGAACTCAATTGTTTCCTTGTCGAGTACTTAGTCGTTCCATGTCATCTCACTCACTTGCCTCTCGTTATTCCAGTAAACATAATGGTTTTCATGGCTAGACATCATTTGACCACTTCGCCTTGAACAGGGCCGTGTACTTTTCGAGCGTATCATCTAACTCGAGCGCACCCACCCAGCGAGTGACGGTGAGCGGGGGCAATTTTTCATCAAGCCATCTGGTAAGCAGAGATAACTCCAAGTTATCAGCGATGGTTTTCGTAGTCTGATCGCTCTTCCCAGCCGCGATAATCGCTATCGTTGCGGGGTCTCCAAATCCAGCTCTAAACGAATCAACCATCACTCGTCGTTTCCCGTCGGAGTTCAAAAAGATTCAAGTATCTGACCCAAAAATCCAAAGTCTTATCCGATAGGACCAAAAATCCAAAGTCTTATCCGATAGGACCCGTCTAGCACTTATAATATCTGCAAGGCCGACAATTTGAAACGCGTAGGCGGCACTAATTTCTCTTTTCTTCCATTCTCCAAACAGCTTGTTTGTCAGTTGCGTGGCAAAGGCCTTCATCTTCCCATCTGTCAGCCCTGCTTCGAGAACTCGAGCTAAACCTGCGTCATCCAGTTCAAAAGCTAACGCCTTCATAAACGTCATGCTCTCCCCTGGATTTCGTGCGTTGAAATCATCAAAATACTTGAACCAGGAAGGCAAGACCGGGCCCGTGAGGACGTCCTCTTTCTGGGGCTGTAGTGCTTTGAAGACGTTGGACGGAGAGGTCTTGCTTTGCATCCAATCTTCCATTCGCTGCGCGTGAAGCATTAATGCAAGTGCCTTCGTGTTTTGATCCTGCATGGCCACATTCAGCATTGCTGAAAGCCGACCGTTTCCGTAGTAAGAAGTCAGCGATGACGCCGCAGATAAATGTTCAACGTGGTGCTTCTTCTTGTTCAAATCATCGACGTATTGAAGCCAACTCAGGAGCTTGTGGTCGACAGAAAGTTGCCTTCTATATACGGCGAGGGTTTTATCGCGTTTAACACCTGTCCTGCGGGCGTTTCGAGGGCTAGCCAACCCTTGAGCTCAACTTTAAGTACAAGTGAGTTGGAATTCGCTTTGAGCTCTGTAAAAGCAGATATTGCGTCAATGATCACTCCTCGCACTTCATTGCCCTGGTCTTTATCAGTGACGATGTTGCATCTTAAGGACCTGGATGCAGCCATATTAACCTTGGCCATTTCTGCCATATTCAGTGTCGCGGTAGCTAGCCTCAGGCACAAGAAGTATAGTTACAAACTGCTGGACACCTCTGGAAAAACCCATGATGGACAAAGCGTTGTTTTGGGGCTTCAGAAATTGGGAAGTGATTAGACATAATGTCTGACGAAGTGTATGTATTATACTTTCCAAAACTAACGTAATCTTGGATAAAGTTTATGCTGTACCGTCACAAACATAATACGCTCTAGCTGCAAATCACTTTACAGGTCGCCTTAATTCTCAAACAGAACGAAAGTCGGTTACAGTAGGTTATTTTTAATCGCTTCTGTAACCGACATTCTTTTTTTAAAAAAAAGAAGTTGTTGGGTTATAGCTAATAATTACCAAATTCGGGGGTTCACAACTTCTGAAGCCAATTCTTCTGCTTTCGAACCGAAACGTCAACTATTCGATCCGGTCGGCTTTTATCACTGCGCACGTGTCGCGTATTAACAGTGGTCTCATTGAAGATGAATTTAACCAATTGTTTGTAAACAAAAAATAGCAGCGACTTGCTGACGCAACGAGCTGAATTAAAGTGATACCACGAGTTTAGAAATTCAGTAAAAATGAATAGAGGTTTTTCTTAAACACTATGGCACAATGCAACGGGCTCAGCACAAACAAGCTCTCAAACCTTATAATACCGAAAGTTGACGATGCAATTCCCAAAGCCTAAGATCTCTGATCATCAGTTTTTCTGTGCTGTTATCTAACGATTCGTGCTCGAATCTCAGCCTCCTACATTGCATGATAATTCAATTCTTGTCAGCACCTGTCTGCTTATATGTTTTAACCGCATCACCCTAGTAAACACTGGCGGGTTCGCAATTCACGCTGTTACTGTGTAATTACCACCATTTAATAAAGGCGTATGCCGAGTTAGCAACGAAAGATAGAAATATTAAGGATCGAATGCAAAGGAGAAAAAATAGCCTTTTCAAGGTGTTATTACGATTCTCTTCAATATAGTTAGCTCTGAACACGACTCGTTGTAGCACACGATAATTTGATACAACTGAAGCCACACCATGGGCTACGAGCTATCTGTGTAGTATACAACAATTTCACTTTTGTCTAACAATGGCAGGTGTAACTTTTGAGAAGCGTATACCACATGCGCTTCCGCCGAAGACAAAAATGGTAATATAAATTCCGCGAACCTACGCAACTGCTAGATACAGCTAGGAGAACACGTTTAAAAACTCCTGAAAGAAATCTCCGGGGTGTTTGTTTGAGAATATCTCAGATTTCACGATTTCTGCTCAGAAATATTTGACTTAGACGCAAAAAGCTAGACCTGTAGTGCGTTGCTCTGGATCAGTCGCTTCAAGTACAATAATACTAGAGATCGATCTCTCACCATCAATATCGGCTGACAACATGGGCATTGCTGACGCAATGAAACTCCATCAAAAGCGGTCAGTGTTGTGCCACCCAAGAAGCTGTCATCCACCGGTATGCATGCCAGCTTATTAAATGCGTCGGCTGTAATGTTTACATGGTGAGCCAACCTTGGAATTATGTTTACGAGCGGGTTACTTTACCACTCGTAATTCGTAGAATTCCACTATTGGCAGGGCTACCGAAAAAATAATACCCGTTATAATACATTAGAATATTTTAATTCAATTATTAATTCTGTCAGACCAATTCATTTTTGAATTGTACATAATTTATACCTAAATTGTAAAGTTGGCCCCACGGCAGCCACCAGTGTCCTCTGTCCGTCCACCACCAATGCATGAACTCCTATTGACCTCCAGACTCAAGAAAAACTTTTGCCATTCTCAAATTCACTTTTACTACCTCACGATAACCCGGCTCCTAGATCTTCCGGTCCACTATGGTTCTCAGAAGCAGCCAAATTTGCTCCATGCTGTTCACTGACGTCGGCAATGGTTTTTTCAAAAGTACAACCTGCGACAAGCAGTACAAGAAGGGAAATGGCTACACGAACTTGCTGAATCATTTGCGACGCAACCACGAGGACTATGAGCAAGAGGCCCAGGAAGCGTCGCGTCGTCAAAATCCGCTACGCCTACACCTAGTGAGCTCAAGAACACGCGACCTTTACCGGTGG
>NW_008649033.1:84775-87006 GCF_000247585.1 Phytophthora nicotianae INRA-310
GGGTGTCCAATGTAGCACGCACTCAGGGAATATGCACCTTTCACTCTCGGTTGCATGTGCTAATCCAAAACTTGCGTTACATTTCAACGTCTGATCATCTGGTCAGAAGTTACGGCAAGATAAACCTCCTAATCTTAATCCACGTCATGCCCGAATACGGCCCAAAAAAATAACTTCCCGTCGCTGCGCTCAAAACCGTTTCATTGATCATACTTTCATCAGTGATGGGGTCGGGACGTACGGCAACCTTGGTCGTTTCTGCAGCCGCAGTCGAATTATCAGCAATTCCAAGGAATTTGAAAGCAAGTAGTGAACGGGTTGGAGACTCTCATGAAGCGATCGTTGCTTTGGAGTTATTCACAGAAAAGATTCGCAAAGATTCATAGCTGGCCCAACTGCAGTAGTCCAACTGCCTGGGCCGCTTCGATAGGGCATGTGCTGACATTTGCATTTAATGTACCTCACCGAAAAATGAAAGAATAGAAAACGACAGTGTGTATCTGGTGTCGGAACCACGCATTTGCAATAATCATAGTTAAGTTGAGCTGGCAGGTAAGTATCATATTTCTGTGATTACTGTTATGCTCACTTCCATTCCTACGCTCATTTACCGTAACCCAAACTTGATATTACTGTTCATTGGTAAAAACAATCGGCTCCGTAGTATCGTGTTCTCTCCTCTAAAATGGATTGGCACGGATCTGAAGGACTGATACAGTCCATATTATAAGTCGACCGGAAGGTGGCCAATACAGTTTGCGGATACCAAGACAATTCAAATCGTGAAAGTTAGCGAGTATAGCTGGGAAACAGAACATGTTAACGGCTCCGAATGCTCACTTAGGATTAGCATCGACAAACGAACGATTTGGAATGGCTGGATATATCATTTTCGGATGTAGATGGCAATTATCAAGTTCTTATCATGTAGAATTAACTTACAGAAGAAGCGCACGAAGCCCTCACAACAGCAGGTTTCAGTGAGTAAAGATTCCCTTCATTGACGCGAATTATGAGAAGAGTCTGAATCTAGCGTGACCTTTTTAGCTTTTCGCTCGTATACCGAATGGCTAGCTGTGACCATCGTGTGATGTACCGACTGTCCGCATTAAAATCTGTCCAGATATGTGTGTCCGGATGTTTTCCTTTAAGAAAAATAAAAAGAAACAAACAAAAGAGTGAGTTGATGCTAATCTTAAGTGGATTACCTTTTTTTTAAAGAACCTGGCAAACAAGCACCAAATCTCATTATGCTTCTCGTCGAACTGTTCTTTTCAAAATAATCAGGCCTGCTCTCCCCTAACCACAACAGATTAAGAGATTCGAACGGATAACCTTAATTAATTCACTTCGAATTGAATATGGTATACTTTCCAACCATCTCGATAGACTCGTAGCTAACGATCGCAGTGGGATATTATCAGGTATCCTGAGTCGGCAAATAATGTAAACGGAGGACTTCATCTTCTACCACTTGTAGCTTGTATTGAGATTCACAAACTAAACAGCCAATAGTGATATTTCATGGTGATCCATGAATGCTCTTTTTAGTGTAGCCCTGTTTGAAAGGCCTCGACAGTACGTACTATGCGTTTTGAATACTAAATAGCAAAAAGAAAAAGCTATTCCCAGTCTAAGCAGCAAGCAATCTGGTGAATAACTGTGTTCTGAAGTCCCGTAGCGCTGGCTTGATGAGCACCCGAAGACACTAAAGGGCGTATGTGGCACAATGCGCCGAATCAGGGGCTGTAGTATATGTCAACAGGTCGCTGCCAGCGACTTAAATGAGCATTTCCAAGCAAAGATGTCATATACATCATTGGTCGTATAGTGCAGAATGCAGAATTACTTTTCTTACCATTAGCTTTGACAATCTAACGCCGATAAAAAGCATTGCTTTGTCTTTGGTATCCAGTCACTGCAGTAGCATGTTGCCCTATTTGAACCAAATCGATTAGTTCAATAAGAATCCGTCAGCATACATGTTTTACAGTCGCTTTAAATCTAAAACGGCCACGCCTCATCGAGGTGGTCTACGATTTTTCATCACTGAACGGAACCTCAGCCCTTCCAAAGTTATCGCTGCTGTTCAAAGCTGCACGAGATGCATCCGTGAGCTGTTCCCACATGATCAATTCCTGGTAGTCGCCGTCCAACTCGGTGAATACCAAAACCGGTGAGGTCCAGGAAGTCTCGTATTGGAACCGGAGCGACGTGCTCGACCCGCCAAC
>NW_008649033.1:88726-91058 GCF_000247585.1 Phytophthora nicotianae INRA-310
TTGTCGACCTCGACAGCCTTAATTAACGTTCCACTGTCACAACTGCGCGAATGATGGCTAGAACTTCGTACTGTACATGCATCCCTCACAAAAGTGTGGTTGTGGTATAGCTTGCTGTTCCCTGGCGGCGCTGGGGCTCTCTGAGTAAATTGTTTTTCATTAACTTTTAACGCTGGGGCTCTCTGAGGTAGCATACTCGCCCAACGACATCACAGTTTTTTGTGCATAAACCAGAGCCTCTCACCCCTTATAAACTGATACATATGATTTGCGATTAAATACGGATAAACGAAAGGGTAGAAGTATGGCAGCGAAAATTTCGTAACGAAATTTTCGTTTTTTATGTAATCCCGTGAAACACAAAGCACCGCGCCAGCGGCGATTTGAAGCTCTTACTGAGACCTCCGAGGGAAGAGAATGCTCTCGTGCCTCTCTCAACGTTGAGCACTTGGATGTCACCTTGCTATGCGCCTTCGCATACCATCCTGCGCGCGGTCGGCCAACAGTGTACTGCTCCATTTCAGTAGAATGATGATGACAAATATTCGATAATCATGATGACAGCTGTGTTGATGGTAAGGTACACACACACGTAATCACGCAAACTATAATTGCCTCCGAACCAGTCCAGTTCTTCACTCCTGTACTAAAGAAACTCCAGGGCAGAGCGCTGACACCACGTTCTCATGAATGTTTCCGAGGTAGTTGCAGCTTTGCTGCTCTCCGTGCTGATTTTCCCGACTGTGATTATCGCTGGAAAGACCACGGATAATGGGCCTACCGCGAATTTCTTAAGATCAGATCCTTATAAACTCCAGGACTACGAAGAAAGAGGGAAAATGCCTCGCCTTGCGGACGTCGGAGAAAAGATCAATTCAATTGTGAAATCGACACAACAAAAGATTTGGCTCACGTACGGAAGACCGGCAGAAGACCTGTTAAGCAGGATGACGTCGGTGTTAAAGGAAGACAACCCGTTGGCAAACTCCAAGCTTCAGGTTTGGCTTAAACATGTTGATGATTTAAATCAAAAGCACCCACGTGAAGCAAAATCTGCGGCCTCGATGCTTACCGCTCACTACGGAGACAATCAGTACGGCAACTCTCTGCTTTCAACAAAGCTTAATGCCGCCATGGAGAATGAACACACGAAAGTATTTGCGCTTAAGTTACAGGCCCAGCGGTTGGAGGATTGGGGGCGCAAGAATACTGCTCCTTTGGCCGTCTTCGACATGCTACTGCTGAGGAACCATGATGTTTTAAAGAATCCACTCTTGATCTCCTGGTTCAAGTATGTGGAAGATTTTAATGCACGCAACCCCGTTGATAAAATGACACTTATCAGCACACTATCCCTTGGATTTGGTACTAGCGATAGAGGCCTGGTGGAAGTGCTGGAGGCCGGACTGAATGCCGGTGGAACGAAGGACATTGCCACCAAACTGAAAACCCAGCTATTTGCAGAGTGGGAAGCAAAGAAATTGACTCCCGATCTTGTATTTGATTCTACTCTGCGCCTAAAACAGGGCTACACGGACTCAAATGCTCCAGGTCTTTCGGATCCGATACTAAAGTTTTGGATCAGGTATATGGAATGGTTTAATCTGAAGCACCCCCACAAACAGAAAACAACACTGTTTGATACGCTCCGAAACCATTTCGACTATGATGCCATCGTAAGAATGCTTGTCGACGCCAAGTTGGACCCAGCCTCAAAAGCCTCGGCAAGAGACTTGGAATCACTGTTGTTTGCTAAGTGGCTTGATGGCAAGTTGACCCCGCAGGACATCGCTCGTTGGTTGCGCGCGGATAGATCAGACGCAATGTTTGATGAGTACAAGAGATTGTTCGAGATGAAATGGCCAAATGGTGTTTAGCCGCATGAAGCTTAGAAATTTTCGCCCCTAGAAAGGAATCTTTGACCTCAGTATCAATTTGTGCATGAATATTGGTCTTGGTTGCTAGTGTTATGCTAGCGGAGAAACCAAAAGTACCTCATCGCGCAGCTTCATTTGACCACTTCTTCTTGAAATATCTCGTGTATTTTTCCAAGATCTCGCCAGAGTCACCCGCTAATGCCCAGTTGATGTCGGTCGTAGGTTTTCTCTTCTCCTTAAGCCATTTATTCAGCAGTAGCAGCTCCAAGCTTTCAGCGGTCAATTTCGTAGTTAGATCTTTCTTGGCCGCGACAAGCATATCTTCAATGGCCAATGAAGTTTGTCCTGAGTGTATCAATTAGTGTTGTTTTCTGGCTGGGGTATTTTTGATTGAATTCAATCATGTACCTGACCCAAAAGTTCAACGAAGAATGGGGCCTGGTAACGCGGCAGCT
>NW_008649033.1:93578-106105 GCF_000247585.1 Phytophthora nicotianae INRA-310
GCTGTAGGTTATATCCTAGCAATTCGTATGATAATGCTGTATTGTGGCCACGGAAGCAAACAGAGGTAGAGACAACGCCTCAGCCGTATGTGTCGATATATATGGCAATCTAGACTATTGCACGGGTAGAAATCAATGCACGTCTTAGTTGCGCCATGTCCAATTATTGAGAAGTCAAGTGAAGTGATCATGCCGACCACAGGTGAAATTCCCGCGCTTCTAAAAATCAGCCCAGAGCAACGATACAATACGGGGCCGGGGCTTCCGGAGGTCAAGTGCAATACATATTCTGCAGTATCCTGCGTGGGCCCGCGACACACTTCAAAGGCTTCAAACCCGTCGATTTTCTCGTCTTCAACGGGATCAACAGCAGCGTCAACAACGTGACATGCTCGCATTGTCGAATCGATCGGGCGATTAGCACTCGCCCGCATATCGAGTCCGCCATATCCACTGTGTATGGATATGTACTGTATGATGGCGCGCCACAAAGTAACAATCGATGAATCGACTTACAAATTGTGGAGCCGCTGGCTGTGCGGCACAATTCGTGCCGCACAACCAGCAGCTTCTCTCTCACCGAATGCGGGGTGGCTCATCGCCTGCTTTTCGTGGCGTGCGAGTTGCCATCTGGCCTGTCTTCAACGATTGGTGTCCACCACACAACCTGTGAAAATCCATAAACCCGAGAAACATATCAATCACAAACCAAAATCTTTGTCTACAGTAACTTGTATATCTAATACCCTTTCCACACTGCATGAGTGTCATGGAACCGAAAAGTGTAGGTCTCAACAAGGCGTCGTCCGCCAATCGCAGCACACGTTCAGCGCAAAATGTGCCGTTTATGTCCATTCGTTCAACGGTCAAGACAGTGTAGCCAGTCCAGAGCGAGTCTATTTTGCGCCGCTCTCCCCCGCAGTCTGGTCCCATTTGCATTCCGTCGTCACAAATAGACCCGCCGTGACTTGTGGCGGCGCTCGCCTTGGGACTCCTCCAGCACCCAGCACAGCAGCATAGAATAGCTTTATAAGCCTTTGGAACAGGACGCGCTCATGGCTGCCAAGCGCAGCACGTCGCGCATCTTCCGCGGCTCGCGGGTGGAGGACCAGGTGGCGCTGTGCTCCAGCGTCGCGCCCGCACGCGACGATCCCGCGCTGTCGGACCAAAGCGACAACGTTTTAGGCTCCAGTACCAGCGGTTACAACACTCTGGGCAGTCCAGCACTGCTCCAGTCTCCCAGACAGACACGACGCACGAGCCAACAGACGAAAGAGCAGCTTCTGGACGAGGACGAACTCGTGGACTACGCGTCCCAGAGCACGCCCGCATCTTCAGGTAGTGGCGCACCAGGAGCAGCGACAGCAGCCCCAGGCCCAGAGGAGACACTGCGAGAGGTCTATTTCAACTATGCACCTGGCAACGCTGTGTTCGACAAATGCTCGAACGTCGTGGTGACGTCCAAGTACAACTTGGCCACTTTTTTCCCTAAATTTCTCAAGGAAAGCTTCACTAAGGTGGCCAATTTCTTCTTCCTCATGGTCTGCGTGCTGCAGAGTATCCCTAGTATCAGTAACACGTACGGCTACCCGACCAACGCGCCGGTCTTGTTCTTCGTCATCTCGATCGACGCCGTGTTCGCCGTCATGGAGGATTTACGACGCCACAAATCGGATAATGAGGCCAACTCGGCCATATGCCACGTAATCCAGGACGGTCAGGTCGTGGACAGGAAGTGGGCGGACATTAAAGTCGGAGATTTCCTACAGATCCGCAACCGGGAAGTCATCCCGGCCGACGTGCTGGTGCTCGCCGTGTCAGAGCCCGTGGGCGAGCCGCCCAGCGGCATCTGCTACGTCGAGACCAAGAGTCTGGACGGCGAGACGAACCTCAAGCTGCGCCAGGCGGTGGCCGCGACCATGAGCTCGCTCGCGAACGCCGCCGAGCTGGCGCTGCTGCGCGGCGTCGTTAAGTGCGAACAGCCCAATCCGCACATCAATAAGTTCGCAGGCAAAGTGGAGGTCACAGTGGGCGACGGTTGCGGCGTGGAGGTGATGCCGTTATCAGTTAAGAACGTGCTGTTACGAGGTTGCAATCTGCGCAATACCGACTGGGTTTTTGGACTAGTGTTGAATACCGGTAACGATACCAAGATCATGCAGAGTGCCAGTGCCGCTCCGTCCAAATGGAGCGACTTGATGCTGAATATCAACCGGATGATCGTCATTCTGTGTCTGGGGCTGTTTGTCGCCTGCGCCATGGCTGCAACCTGCTACATTACGTGGCAGTACGACATTGTACGCAACGCGTGGTACATTCAACTGACGGAAACCGAGAGGAACCGCACGCGTCTCGTGGCGTTTATCCAGATGTTGTTCTACTATTTCTTGCTGTTGTATCAGGTGATCCCCATCTCGCTCTATGTGTCCATGACAAGTGTCAAATTCTTACAGTCGCGCTTCATGTCGTGGGACCTCGAAATGTACCATGCTGAAACGGACACACCTGCCATCGTCCGGACGATGGAGCTGAACGAAGAACTGGGCCAGATCTCGTACGTTTTCAGTGACAAAACTGGTACACTTACGTGCAACATCATGGAGTTCCGTAAGTGTTCCATAAACGGTATTTCGTACGGCTCCGGTATCACGGAAATCGGTCGTGCCGCACTGGTTCGAGCTGGTAAACCGATCCCGCCAGAGCCTAAACTGGACCCGAGTATCAAGAAGATTCCGTTCGTGAATTTCGTGGATAAATCTCTATTTGACAGTATGAAAGGTAGTGCAGGAGAAGAGCAGAAGGAGAAGATCATGCAGTTTTTCGAACATCTCGCAGTGTGCCACACTGTGATCCCAGAGAAGCTCGAATCCGGCGAAGTTCGACTATCCGCGTCGTCTCCTGATGAACAGGCTCTTGTGGCAGGTGCAGCCTTTGCAGGGTTCAAGTTTGAGAGTCGTAGTGTTGGTACAGCGATGGTGGAGGTTCTGGGACAACGTGTGACCTACGAAGTGCTGGACGTGCTCGAATTCAACAGTACGCGTAAGCGTATGTCCGTCGTGGTGCGTAAACCCAGCGGAGAGTTACTTCTGTACACGAAAGGAGCCGATATGATGATCTATCAGCGTTTAAAAGACGACCCGGCGATGCTCAAACTCAAAAACATCACACGAGATCACATGGAAAAATACGCAGACGATGGATTACGAACACTGGCGCTTGCAGTCAAGAAGCTGGACGAGCGTTGGTTCCAGCAGTGGAAGATGCGGTTCGACGATGTACAGGGTAACGTGGCTGAGATTGATCGACGAAAAGACGGTAAACCGAACGCTATCGACGACCTGATGGAGGAGATTGAAGAAGGTCTGGAGCTTATTGGGGCCACAGCTATCGAAGACAAACTTCAGGACGGAGTACCGCAGTGTCTGGCTAACTTGACGCGGGCGGGTATTAAAGTGTGGATGCTTACAGGCGACAAGGAAGAAACGGCTATCAACATCTCGTACGCCTGTTCTCTGCTTGACAACTCGATCCAACAGGTCATAGTGAACGCCACTACATGTCCAGACGAGGCAGCGATCCGTGCAAAACTGAATGCTGCAGCCAGAGAGTTTTTAGACAGTGCCAAGGGGATGGCAGGTGGCAGTGAGAAGGAGATCTCGTTGATTATCGACGGCGAAGCACTGGAAATGGCTCTGCGACCAGGAACGGCGCCACACTTGTTGTCCTTTGCGAAGCTGTGTCGCGCCGTGATCTGTAACCGAGTGTCTCCTGCTCAGAAGGCAGAGATGGTCAAGCTGGTCAGAGATAACATCACAACAGTACGGACACTAGCGATTGGCGATGGAGCTAACGATGTAGCCATGATTCAAGCTGCTCACGTGGGTGTGGGTATCTCAGGACAGGAAGGAATGCAGGCTGTCAACTCTAGTGACTACGCTATCGCCCAGTTCCGCTTCCTGGAGCGATTACTATTGGTTCACGGACGTTGGAACTACATTCGTATCTCGAAACTGGTACTCTACATGTTCTACAAGAACATCACGCTAGTACTGGCGCAATACTGGTACGGCTATCTGTCCGGCGCTTCTGGCTCGAAAATGTACTGGGAGATCGGCGTCCAGCTGTACAACATCGCATTCACAGGTCTCCCTATCGTGGTCGTGGGTGTTCTGGACAAGGACCTACCAGCTCCATTCAGTATCGAATATCCAGACTTATACCGTCGGGGACCGGAGCGCTTCTTCTTCAACATGTACACGTTCTGCCGCTGGATCGCAGCAGCCTTCTATGAATCTTTGATCATCTTCGTGGTCATGTCATATGGCTTCAATGCATCGGAGAAAGGGGCAGGCAGTGAGTCCCGTGTGGAGTTCGGTATGGTCGCGTTTTCACTAACTGTTCTCATCGTGAACATCAAGATCTGGATGATCGCAGACCGATGGACGGTGCTGTCGTTCTCGCTCTGGTTCGGTAGTGTCATGTCGTGGTTCGCCTTCGCTGCTATTGGAACGGAAACGCCCTACTTTGCCACATTTAAGATTGGATACGACGAGTTCGGTGCGTTTGCCCCCACTGCCAAAACGTGGGGGTATTTCCTGGTCCTCATCATGGGATGTTCACTGGCTCTTGGACGGCACATCGCGTACAATCTGTACCAGCGGACATTCCATCCGGATCTGGCTCAACTTCTACAGGAGTCCATGGGTGGAGGTTCGCAACGCAAATACCAGCGACGTCTGACTATTAACCACATGGAAGAACAGACACTGTCCATGTCGTTGGATGATGTTCACACTACCGGTTATTTGAGCGACTTTGGCCACTCGGACGCTGAGATTCTCAAGGCTCAACACCCACAGAGCTTCGCAGCGACACTGTATGAACAGCAACCCAAGAAGAGCGGGTCAAATGTTGGTACATCTACGCTCCAGTCGACGAACTCGAATATTACCGACAGTTACTCGGCCAGTGTATTCAGCGAATCGATCTCAGAGGACGCGACGTGGGAACGAGTACCGCCCAAGATGCTTCGCGCGACCACAGGCCGTCGCAACACTGGCTTTGCCTTTAGTTGCGACGAGGAGACGACGTTGGCCGAGTCGTACATCGCCTCGAACTCGTTGCCACGCTCGGACGCCATCTCGACTGCCATGCGCAACTCCTCGACTAGTTCAACAGGAGGCACCAGCGCGCGTCGCGTCTCCATGGGCCGCGTGCGCTTGCTGTCTTAGAACGGCGTATTCTAACCTAAAATCCTGCAGAATGCAGGCTACATCGCTCGAAAGTTCCGACAACTGGCCACGAAACAACTCGTTTTCTAGCTCGACATGGACCCAAGCACCGCACGTGCTGTGATTGCCACCAGTAGAGCACTGTATTTAAGAGTGATCTGGCCAAGATAAGGAACAATGCTTGTCTTTCTTGTGGAGTGTTATCCTTTTTTTTTTCTGGGTGTGATGGTCGTGAAGTTGCCTTTTTCAATACAACAAAGCGCTTTCTTCTTAATAAATAAAGAGTACCGGGCAACAAATTAGTGAAACTAAATCAAAATTCACAGAAACACAAGTACTTTACTTTCGAAACAAAGTACTTTATCGGCAGTGATGTAGACCACATTTGAACTATGTTTTAAACACAATAAACGCCGTTCTTCCGTTGAAATTCTTGTCGGTAACGCTAACTAGTGTAAACTACACCAATGGTCCACCCCTGAAACGGTACATTGTACCACCACATAGCCAGTGCCCATCGTCTTCATTCGGCAAAATTCCAGCAGGTCTGAACAATGAGCGCGTGGGAACAATGGGGTGGCAAGAAGCCCACGAGTGGCGGGCTACAGGGCGCACAGGACGCCTTTAATAGCTTCTTACGCTCGTCCCCACTGTCAACGGCATCCACCGCCAGCACCGACAGCGAAGGAAGCGCTCCCAGCTTCTCGCTGCAGAAGATGTGGGACTCGGCGCGAGATCTGACGAAGAACGCAGTGACGACCTCTAATACCACGGCAACCAAGGACGCATCCGACGTCATGGAGAGCGGTCAGATGGATGACACAGTGGACGACGCGACGGCTGTCAAATGGCCGCTATGGAGGAAGAACTCAACCAGCCAGGGCGGTCTTATCCCCACTATGAGCTGGTAAGGACATTGCGAGAAGCATTTTAGTACTGTACCAAATTCTAACTTTTCGGTACCAATTGCTGGGTACAGGAACACGAGGTTCAAATACTTTGTGGGTATGGCCATGCTGGGTATGCTGTTCTTCGGCATGGCTTCAATCTTCCTGCCTCTGGTACGTTGGAAACTGGAAAAGGTTTTAAAACTTGATACTGACAATTATTTCTTAATTTCTAGATCATGGTTCGGCCGTCCAAGTTCGCACTGAGCTTTACACTTGGCAGTATTTGCTGCATGGGTGCGTTTGCGATGCTCAAGGGCCCAGCAGCGTACATTTCAGGCCTGCTGCAGCCGAATCGACTCCTGCTGACCAGCGCATACTTCGTGACACTTGGTGAGAGAGAAAGAGATGAGATATTGATAAAATGTTGCCAGACTGACTAGGTTTCTGTTGGCAGGGTGCACGTTGTATAGCTGTTTAATTCTGGGGAACTACGTGTTCGTGGTGTTAAGCTCCGTGATGCAGTTGATGACGCTGGGATCGTTCGCGTTGTCAGCATTTCCAGGTGGAAACTCAAGTTTGAAAGGTAAAACTGGAGTTTTCAATTAATGAAAAGGTGAGTGTCTGTAACTAACGTTATGAATACTATCGTGTTGTGGATGCAGCGTTCGGTGCGCTGTTCTTGAAATCGGCACGTGGCATGATCCAAGCGCTCGCTCGACTCTTTCGATAAATACAGCGGGCACTCTTAAGGTTTGGGAACGCCGCAGAATAGTTCGCCACAGGTACTGGGCCATATGAACACCTCCATAATAGCAGGCTCGATCCACATTTTGTTTATTACGGAGCTGTTTACTTGTTTCCCGTTGCCACAAACTCGCTGTGTAATGCAGCGCATCTACGTGAGCTCATTAAATGAGGGATATGTATGCTCGACTAGTGATGTTCAGCCGTGAGGCGGGACGTCACAGAAACAGTAGTTGCATGTACTCCTAAAGACGATAATGTCCGCAGACTCCTCTCGCGAATATTAGATCGAATCCATTAACATTTAGTTCGGAGTGCTGCTTACCATCGAATGCCAAAGTGTATTTTGAAGACCAGGGGACTAATCAGTTCGTGACAAAGGAAGCGAATAGGGACATGCCGTTCTGTAATAATTTCCAGATCATCTGTGGTGCAGAGCACTCCAGTTTTGCCTTACAACCGACCAAACTTCGAGAGGTATATAGACCGCGATGTTTGCGCCGTCGCACGATAAAGTCCATGAACCGGTCTGTAACAGAGATCGCAAGCATTGCGATCGTCCGGAATCCTAGCGGCGTCTCAGCGGCGACTAGCGCCTCCTGGTGGCATCCGGCTGCTTGTCCAAGTCGCTCCAGGCCTGCAGCAGCATCTGGGTCAGCTTGATTCATCCTGAAGCAGTTGGGCCCTCACATGCGACGCACCAGTCCATCGCCCTGAGTCTTGGTCAAGTCTCGCTGCGGCATGTGGTCGTCCATGTACTTGATACCGAGACCCAGCGCCACGCACAACACGGCGTACCCGGCACTGAATTAAGTGACGACAAGGAGTGAGCAACCGCATCAAATGAGCAGCGTGGGAGGACGGACCTTTGCCGTGCCGAGAGGTTCTTGAACGCCAGGAACATACCAAGCAGAGCCGGCTGATCTTGAATTTTACACGGTTTATTGAGGCAAGGGAGCTGGACTAAACACTGCTGATTTTGTAATTTAAATAATTTACAGATTGGCTGAATTGATATGAATATGGGATTCATAAAGCGGCTATTTTTGCAGTTAACTGAAAGCTCACTGTTTATGTGTTTTTCGCCAGAAGCTCAATTTGAACTCGTCACGTATTCACAATTTCAATGTTTGTGCGGCGTTCCCCAAAGATGTGGAGGACAGCGTACCCACAACTGGCAGGCCTAAGTTTCTGAGTCTCCGTATCTCCTTACAAAAAGAAAGATTAGCCCCCCACTTCCGTCGACATTGTGGCTGGTGCTCCTTCTTTTTATTCCCGCTGCTCGGCTCGTCCGCGACTTGAATCTCGTGAAACCTTTGGCCAAAGTGCAACGTTACAGAGGCGACTGACGGCGACGGTACCATCGCCGGCGCCGAACTGTGGCACTGCCGGCAGCGGGCCTATCCCTCGCCACTCGCTCAATCATGATCTTGCTATCGCTCGGAGACGCAATTCCGAACTTGCCTTCATGTGGCCGAACGCTCGGCTCAGCTCCAACCAAGCAGCGGACACGATGACCAACTGGGGCATCAATACTACAGTGCCCACGTCGACCGGCAAAACCCCATCTCCGTACACTACTACACCGCCGGCCTACGCTGGCAGCACCAGTCCTAGCAGTGGAGAGGACACCCCCACCACGTCGGACAAGCGTGTCGGAACCGTTCCGACCGGCACGACTCCGACCACGTCCGGAATCAATTCGATGTGGCTCAACTGGAAGAATCCGAACACCGTCTTGGACCTGTGCACCGAGTCCGAGAGCGGTTCGGCGCTTGAAATGCGTCGCCAAAAGAACCGCGAGTCCATGCGTCGCTCTCGTCAGCGTCAGCGAGACCAACTGCAGCTGCTACGTGACGCCGTAGCCGAGCTGGAAGAGCAGTACAAGTCGCTTCGACTGCGTTCCGATTCTTCGGATCAGTTTCCGAACGCCAATTTCGAAAGCAACCGGAAATACGCCCAAGCGGTCGAACTGTCTAAGCAGTTAGGCGCCGAGAACCTGTACCTCAAGGCGTCCATCCAGTACCAGGCGTCCTGGAAACTGGAGCTCCGACGAGTCATGGAGACGACCGTGGCGCTGGACGAGTTCACGGCTTCAGCGTCGGCACCGCCCTCGCCGTTCCCGTTTAAACTGGAAATTATGACGGAACAGGAAGCCGAGTCAGTGTTCGGCTTCCACCCATTGACCGAACGGGACGTAAAGGATACTATCCTGCAAAATACAAAGA
This sequence comes from Phytophthora nicotianae INRA-310, assembly GCF_000247585.1. Lineage (NCBI taxonomy): Eukaryota > Oomycota > Peronosporomycetes > Peronosporales > Peronosporaceae > Phytophthora > Phytophthora nicotianae. The sequence goes on from NW_008649033.1 coordinate 102,672, forward strand.
CTATTAAGCGTGTACAGCATCAATTGCTGGACAATAGCAGTCACGACCGCACCGGCAACAACAGCGACACCGACGTCGCCGAGGAAGAGGTTGCCGGCAAGGTGTTAGGAGGGCCGATCGACCGTTCGGAACTCTTCGGATGGGATCTGCGACGACGCGTCCGTGGCAGCGACATGGAGTTCGTCTTCACCAAGCGGTTCAAGAAATTGTCCGTGCCGGAGCTCATGCAAAAGGCCTGGGTGAATGAAATGTGCTTGAAAGGCGCTCAGATGGTCAAATACGACGTCCAGCGGCTGGAAATGTTGCAAGAAGTCAACACGAACGCCTACGTGCTCGGCCGAGACGTCCGGTCGCCTGACGAGACCCCCGTATTCCGCACGACGCTCTTGCGATACCGCATGGAGACGACCGGCGACGTGCCGTCCAACAACTCGTCCCTATTGACTGAAGACGAGCGCCAATTAGACTCAGATCTAAGCGCGACCGGCTTCGTCATCGGCACGCAAAGTCTCAATCCGGCTGATAATTCCGGCGCGAAATTGCTGCCGGAACGTGCCGGCATCGAACCGTCGGCACGTCTGGTGTGGGCGGAGCTGGCGCATTCCATCGAGATGCTGCAAGTGTCCGACCGCGTCACTGGAGAAGACAAGTACGTGCAGGTACGGTGGGCTGGCAAGAACAACTACGGCACGCCGTTCGACGCGCACCGCAACGCCGCCGACATGGTGACGACGCTCATGCGCTGGGAGCTGGGCACGATCGCGCCGGCCATCCAGCTGATTCCGAATTCCGATCCGGAACCGACGAACTCGAACCAGAGTCCGTAAGTGACCGTAATTTATGCGTAAGAAAGTCGTAAGTGGAAGCCGCTCTTTTGGATAATGAAAGTGAAAAGTGAACGTCCTACATAAGCGATAGACCTTCGGACAAGCTGAGTAGCTACATGTAAGCTTCTTCAACCACAGCGCTTTGCAGGCTCGACACCATCAGTGGCTCGTGTGGCTTCAGCCTAATGTTTTCCAGCCACAGAAGCCTCCGAAGCCACGTACGTAATCACCTGGAAGTGATCTTTCGTGTAATTGAGGCCTAGGAGCAACCACAACCAAAAGTGTACCAGACGTAGAGCCTCGATAGCCTCTCAATATGCGTTGATCCCGAAGACTTCACGTCCATTTTCAGTCGGAAACCTCTTCCTCGTGACTCGGAGGAAACGCCGGCACCGGATCCGAGACGCGCCGACCGACTCCAGCAACTTCAAGTGTGACGTCGGCATCAATCAAGTGGTGTGGCCACTGTCAAAGCATCACGAGAAGAATCACGTGTGCTTGAAGCACTGACGCCTGCGCATCGACAAACTGAAGGTAGGTCCACGTGGACCTGCTATGATATTCCCAGTCAACAAGCAGGGCACGCGTCCTGCGACTCCTGCATTGCATTCGTCTGCATTATCACGCTGATTACGAGAAGCATTCCCCATCTCTAACGTATTTGCACAGCTTACGGGGCAACTTACGGTAATATTTCGTGTGCGACCATTGCGGATCACTTCCTTCCGTCTTTCGTTCCGATCTTCCATAGTCCCCTTTCGCTATCAATACGCTCGTTACGAATAGTAATTCCTAACTTTAGCAACCATGAAGCGCGACGTGGCGGAATCCCCCGTGTCGTCGTGGCAGTCGGAGCCGGACGACGATGCCATTCTCGACAGCATCGACGACGTCATGTGGGGCGAACTGCGAGGTCTGTCGCCGCCTTTGGATGCCATCCGATCCGCCAGTCCTGCCCACAGTCCGGCATTTCGTCTCCAGTCAGAATACAACCCCATCCACGGAGAAGACCAGGACCAGCAGCACCAGCTGTCGACCACTCTCCAGTTCGACATGAACCCGTCGCAATTCGACGCGATCTGGGCGTCCCACGCAGCTCCAGCGATGGCGATGCCCATAATGGACACGCCCATATCACCGCCGCTGACCTGGACGAGCGTCAAGTCGGAGCAAATGCAGTGTGACCCACCGAATCCCAGTGCCATGGAGAGACGAAGACAGAAGAACCGCGACTGTATGCGTCGAGCAAGACAGCGACAGCGAGATGAGCTGAACGATATGAAGGCCACAGTGGCCAGACTGGAGCAACAATACGCACAACTGAGCTTACAGTCCACACAGAACACGCAGAACCATGGAGCTCTAGTTACCAGAATAGTTTCGGATTATTCCGAAGCGGTGGAGTTGTCCAGAAGGCTTGGAGCTGAGAATTTATATCTCAAGGCTGAAATTCAACAAAAAGCAGAGTGGAAGATCAATTTATCTAGGATTTTACAGTCTACAATGGAAGTGGATGGACCCAGATGGGCGCAGCAGTTCCAGCAGCCGTCACTAGGAGGAGAAGCAGTGTTGAGGATGAGACTGGATGAACGGGATCAGTTCGAAGCGAGGGAGGAGTTTGGCTTCCATCCATTGACCGATTTGGGCTTAACTCAAGTGATTTTGGAAAACAGACGCACCATCTCGCGTGTCCAGAGTCGTCTGTTGGTTCCGTCGTCGTTTGATACGGATGATGGCGCTAGAACGAGGAGGATGCAGGTCTTTGGGTGGGATATGGTGCAACGAGTGCATGGAAATATCATGGAATGCGTTTTTACCAAAACGTTTCGTGGTTTAAACGTGGCGCAACTCATGCAAAAGACGTGGGCAAATGACATGCGACTGGGTGAATTTAAAAAGGTAAAGGGCGAAACGAGTCGCTTAGAGGTGCTGCAACAAGTGAATCCGAACGCCTATGTGCTAGTTAGAGATGTCATGTCCCCCACGGAAGACATCTCGACTTTTCGCTCAGTTTTCGTACGATTTTTGATTGAAACCAGCAAGAAAATCCCACTATCTAGAGCCTCATCTACACCCACGTGTATCGATGCGAGTGCTCCGTCGACGCCGCCACAATACGCAGATTCGGATTCTGATTCGGAAGAGCTGATGCTGGATGCTTCAGGATACGTACTTGGAACTCAGAGCATTGACACGGATTATTCAAGAAATCCACGTGAAGAAGATATCCGAAACAAAGTGGCGTGGGCGCATTTGTCGCTATCAATCGAGTTTTTGAACGTTGTGAATCCCGTCACGGGCGAAGAATACCAGCAATTGCGGTGGAGCGGACGAACAGATTATTGCGGACCGGAACACGCACATCGCAACGCCAGTGATATGATGCAGGGAATGTTGCGCTGGGAAAGGTTGGTTATCGCCCCAGTGTTGAATTTAGTGTCGATAGAGTGAACCTCAATATTTATCCTTTTTTTTGGTTTACAAAGTCGTGGTTCGCCCGAAGTAGCTTTAAAATATTTCAGAATCCATTTAGTTAAGTGTAGAAGACCGGGAGCTCATTTGTAGGCGCATCTCCTGTGCCTGCGCTGCAGCAGCAGTGTCTGCTCC
>NW_008649033.1:106380-132251 GCF_000247585.1 Phytophthora nicotianae INRA-310
GACCAGGTACCTGCTCAAGGTCAGCAAGTTGTGGGTAGCCCACACAATGAGGGCTGCTGGCACTACTCCGCGGACCACGAGCTGTCCTGCAGAGCCCGGAGTGCGCTGCCTGAGAGAGCGACTCAAGGACGGCGAAGTTGGTGCTGTTTCCGTGAATGAATGAAATCCCAAGCCAGTGAGAGCTCCAGTTTTCGCTCCAGGTTCATCATGCTCGCTCTGGCTAAACTGCAAACGCCAATGCACACGAGAGGAGGAGTGCATCTTGCGCTCCTCTGGCAGCCGAGAATTGGCCTTCCCGAGGTAAAGATTTAGCGCTACAGTGGTACAACCTCCGAATTACGCCGTTTTGAGTTTATACCAGTTTTGGGCATTTATGGCAGTGGTAAAAACCCGGTAAATACCGCGGTAAATACAAGGGTGGTATTTACCAGCCGTAAAGTTTGGCCAACGCTTCTTGAACCAGGGCCTTAATTGTGCAATTGCTTACGTGTTTTAAGCTTCTAAATGTCAAAATGAGTTGTCAAATCAAAAAATTTCCTGTCAATATTGACTAGAGGTAGTGATTCGCAAGAACAGGCCTAAGTACTGCGGCATTCTGGAGCACTGTGTTTCAGACTACGAGAACAGGGGTGTTCTGACTACAGAACAAATGTTCTGGAGAAAATCGCTTTGTCTCCACTCATTTAAAGACTATCGTCGGTGCAAGAATGAACCGTGAAGCCGTAGCTGTGGCGGTCGTTACGCTAAGTGCATGTGCTGTACCACTCACTGTTGCTACAATGGACAAACGAATCTGCCAACGCCCACCTACGGCCGTCTCAACGTTCAGCACTACTACATTTGAGGATGCACTGCGTGCTCCAAGTACTAATTGGTTTCATAAGAAACTAAGGTGTGACCGCGAGTCATTCATACGCATGTATCGAGAGGTACAAGCTACCTACACAATGAAGCCTGCTGCCAATAGTAAGTGCCCGTTAGCTAAGCGTTTTGCATTAACCACTTGAGCCGCTTGCCCGTCTTCGTCTTCTTCAGGAAAGGGCTGGCGACGGTGGGTTTCTTCTCATGAAGCTCTACACAGGACACCGACATGCCGAATGGCGATTTGCTGGACTACGTCTTTAAACCCTTGAGCCCGAGGTAGTACCGTATCCCATTTCTGCCTAAACCCTAGGTGTTCTAACGTGTATGTGCGGGTAAAGGTTAGTATACAAAGCACTACATAGTATGGTAACATGTATATGGGATAGTCGCATGCTAAACCTAAACATCGATGAAGACGCCTTTCACTATCGTGTATGGTCCAATCTGACACTTACAACTATACACACTTGCGCTTTAAAAAACTGTATGATTTGCAACAAAGTGAGTACATAGTTGTGACTAAATCGTTTTATTGCAGTGCATAGCCGTGAACAGTAAGTGCATCACAACTCCATCACAAAACATGTGTAGCGGATCAGAATGGTGTAATATTAGCAATACAAATACACCTTTTTCAGACCAAAATGAGAAATTCTCAGATCAAAACAAGAAATGTTCAGACCAAAATGAGAGGACCTGTAATCAGTGATATTTACAGCAACTGATTACCTTTCAAATGTTATCAAGAACCCACAGGCATGTCCTCTAAGTCCAATGCACGCGCGTGAAAGCTGAGCGTATGAGCTGCCTCGGAGTCACAAAGCTCTGAAGTGACTTTGGTTGACATGCTGTGCTTAGCGGCGCGAATCATGTAGCTAGCACGATGTTCAGCTTTCGTAACACCTCGTGGGGGACGCAGAATGGCATCCCGATGCTCTGCTAGGTAGCTCTTCACCCCTGACTTAAATACCGAGAATACATTCTCAATAGGATTGAGCATGGGTGAATATGGAGACAGTTTGATGAGCTCCACTCCGACGTAGTCAGACAGCTGTGTTACCTCCTTCACCCCGGCATGAATAGAAGCGTTATCGCAGACGACAACGACGTTGAAGAGTGAAATGCCTTGGTCCATGAGGCTGTCCAGAAGTTCACGGACAAATATCTCGATGGACTCAGCATCATTCGTGCCCCAGCGATACTTCACATGCTCCAAACCACACGCCGATATGCAGGCGATGATACTGAGGTTTTCACCTCGCGAACCCGGACGAACGACCACAGCACGAGATCCGCGACGACTCCAACCAAAGTTCCGCGTACAGAACAAGTTAAAGTTAGTTTCATCGAAATACAAGATTCTCTTGCGCTTGGCTTGCTCTAGCATGATGTCCTTGACGTACTGCCGTCGTAACTCCTTTACGCGGCTCGAGTTCATTTCACTTGGCTCGCTGTGGATCTTCTTGCATGTGAAGCAAATAGCATCTAGCGCATTGTAAACTGTTGAGGGTACCACATCGATGTCATACTTAACCTTAAGCTCGTCCACTAAATCGTACAACGTCAGCAAACATTTGTCTTCCAGCAAAGTCACCATGTACTCGACATGCTCGGGTGTGATCTTAACACGACGTGGCCCACCACGTTGACCAACACTTGGCGTCCAGATATTCGTAGTTCGCGCCCGATTCACCCATCTCCACGCGGTTTGGTAAGCAATGCCGTTGTGAAGAGCTACTTGAGCCCAATTGCCTCCTTCTCTCGCAGTAGACAGCACGCGTTGGCGCTGGTCGTCCGTGTAGCTGTTGTATCTCATCACTAAATGAGAAGTGCTTCTGCGTTTCTGCCACTGAAGTGCCCATGAGCCCTCTAGACTTCTCGAATTCTGGAACCCCATGATATCAGATACGGATTTGTAAATCGTATTTGACGAGGGTTCTTGTTTTGATCTGAGCATTTCTTGTTTTGATCTGAGAATTTCTCATTTTGGTCTGAAAAAGGTGTATCAAAAGAAAAAGACGGACGCAATTTTTCAATCAGTCACCACGCGACGGGCACGCTTCTGCTGGCGGGAGTTGCCCACAATAGACTCGTGTCTTGAATCCTCATCGCTGTCATTGCCTTGGGCTGGATGTTGCGCAGGAGCCCTTGCACGGATCGTTCTTTTACCCCCGTGCTGTGGCGCAGGAGCCAGGGCCCCATTGCGCCATGACTTGTGCCAAATGTCGAAGCAGGGAGCAGCTTGCCCTTCAAGGTGTGGCGTTTCTTCTCGCACAAGAAGACACACCACGCCATAGGTTTTTAGACGCTGTTTGTAGCTTGCACGAGCTACACTAACTTGACGAGTCGCCGCAACGGCCGGTCCCAGCGCCTTTTAGCAATGAGCACACTGTACAGGCCCTTGTCCGCCGCTTTCGCCCTTGATTGTTGTTGCCACGTCTCCACTCGTCGTTTAGTATCGGCGTGTGACTCCTACGGCGGATTCTAACAGTATTTTTATCCTTCAAAGGTGTTGCTTGAAAGGTCTCGTCGACAATGAGCCCCTCCCAGTCTTCATCCCTCAGCTGGCAAAGTTCGAGGTGAAGTTGCTTCAAAAACTCAATGTAGCTAGTTTTGAGGAGATTGGAAGCTGCTCTAGCAGCATTAAAGACAATGTAGGAGTCGATAATCGCTAGATCAACGAGTCCTAGGAACAGACCCTTGTAGTTTTTCTTGTACTTGATGCACAGTTGCAACGAGTATCTATACCATGTACCATGCACGATTAGATATAATTAAGCTTGTATATACAACATAACAGACTTACCGTTGCAGACGTAACTGATCATGGACATCGACGCCGTCCATGTACGTCTGATAGTCCTTCACAATGCGCGGGCAGGCCACTTCGTGCTGCTCTCTTGTCAACTTGTCCCGACGAACAATACGATCTGGCTGCACACTGCCACCATACTCAGCATGTGGCCCGTGTGTCCCACCAACGGAGCACACGTATTGATGGTACTGACAAGGATTCAGCCACGATGAACGTGTCCCGCTCTATTTTTACTGGCCTAGTCTTTTGATCTTTGGTGGTTTCTTCTTGTCTCCAGCCAGTTTCTTTGGGATCAGCTTCGTTGGCGATCCGTCCGTACCGTACCAATAGAGTTGAACCCCACGGTCAGGAGCTGCATTGATAGAGGCACAGAAGAATAAAACCGGTCCATGACAACGAGTCGCATCTCGCCATTGGGCGGTGCAGTTGGCCCAAACACTTGCTTCAGGTTGCGTACGACGGCAGCAGGGTCAGACTTTTGATCAGCGGAACTTCTCTGGCCCGATCGCTTTTTTTTTCGCAAAATACTTCAAAGCTGTATCATACAAGGTTATAGAACGCTTGTTAGTATCATACACGATATCGAAACGTAGGAACCAAAACAAAAAATGCAGGCGTGCCCGGAGACACGCCTGCTACTCACCGAATACAGTATGCTGAAGTTGGAGAAGCACAACATGAACAGGTTCGTCCCCCACTTGTGGGGCTTGTCCTTGATGTACACACGCATCAGATTGAACGTGGAGCGGGACGGTAACCTCTCATGGTCGAACGCCATGACGGCCGGCGGCGTATATCCAGCTGCAAACCGATCTTGCAGCGCGTCTACGACAGGCCTCAGCTTCCTTGAGCGATCTGTCGCGGCTCTTGGGTCTCCGTTACTGCTGAAATGCAGATTCCGAGATATATGCATGAATCTGTCGCGCGTCATAAAGCGCCCAAAGCGCCCGCGAGGAATGGCGCCTTCCTCTCTCGTTTTCCAGTGGTTTGCTAGTTTTTCCTTGTTTGGAACTACGGATCGTGCCAGCAATAGACCAATGAAAACGCACAGCTCCCTTGCCTCGAGAATTGGCATCCTCTGGACTTCTTCACGGATGTCTTCTAACGACTTGGCTTTGAACTGTTGGTGTTTCAGTTCCCGAGATAGTTGTTTTACATGTTGTCCTTGTACACGTTCGTCAAGACTAGCTTCGAAGTAACCGTTGGGTTCAGCAGCAATATCCTCCCACAACTGCGGCTGTAGGAAATAGAAGAAAGCTCCAGATGGGGTTGAAGCTGCGGCCAAAGCCCTTGGAGTTGGTCCGGATGCACCACTGTACAACTGCGGGTAGTCCTGCCGCAATGCTTCAGGCGAACGCGACTCGTAAGGCTCTTGTAGGTAGCTATAGGGTGAGTGAGTCGTCAAGTCTGACCAGCCATTAACGCCGAGCTCCTTCAAATATGCATCTGGCACTACGCCCGAAACAATGCCGTCCATACCACCTAGCGCTGAGAGTAATTCGTCGTCGAGTTGCATTTCAGGTGGCACAGGTTCTGCTCCACGTCATCCTCAATAGCATCAACAAACTGACCGTCTTCGTCTCCATCATCGAATTCAGCGTCTGACTCAAAGGCAACAAATATGCTTGGGTCATCGTCGTTTGCAATCTGATCACAATTTCACATACAACATATAGCAATGATACACGTTAGGCCATTCGTATATCATGTACATACAAGTCACGAGACAGACCATTATGCAGCGTGCCTACCTTCGGTTATTCTTCCACCCCAGCTTTCCCCGATTGACCCACACTGTATGGAGACTGACTAGATTCTTCGTCATCCTCGACTTGGTCACCAGATTGGTTGTCGGTGTCGGAATGATCTGATGTATTGCTACTTAATTCGGCTTCTTCAAAATCTGGATCCAGGTTTCTTTGACTAATTGGAGAGTCTGCAACACAATAAGATATCCCATACAAGATTAGTTCAGTCCAAACGTGTATCATACAAGATATTACCTTCTGGGCTTCCGGTAGAATGTTCACTGGGAGAAACAGTTGTGTCATGCGGAGAATCAGCTTGTAGTAGGTTCTTTGGTGGACTTGAAGCAAGATCCAGTGGTGGGCCAGAAGATGATGGCGGAGTAATGTGTGCCGGGCTTCCGGCACATAGACGAACTGGGTTAGTCTCGAGAAGTTGCCGTTGAACTGGCGCGGGTGGATGTAACGAGGGGCAGCCGTCGGGTGGGGAAGGATTGGAAGCTAATTTACAACATACACGATTAGTAAAATGCAAACGTGTATAATACAGCCCACAGCACACGTACGCTTTGCTGCAACAGGTTTGACAGCTTTCGCAGCGTTTCGACGTCGGGCAGCGTTTCCAGATCCATCACGTCTTGCCTGCTTCTGTGCTCGAAGCGCCGCTGTTCACATAACACAGTCAGTACAGATCGAAGACATCCAGCTGAATATTCAGTGCAACCTAGGTCAATCTTTTCCAGGTACTTCATCGCAGCTTCCTCGCCAGTAAACACGTCTTCTCCTTCAACATCCTTGATCGTCTTTCTAGGCTTGAGATAGATAAAGTCAACGGAAAGGTCTAATGGCTTCTTTGTGGTCCAGCCATTCTTTTTCATTTTACACCATCGCACCCGGAATGCCATTTTTGAAATTGTGGGGTTCTTCGCTCGTGAGGGGAATCCAGAAGTGAGCCACAAATTTTGTGTGGTGGCAGACGTCTACCTACGAAATAAAAAAAGGAAGTTGCTGGTTTGATCTGCAGGCGTTCTTTCGAACTGGATTGTCTATGTTGGTGTGTTTTATCTGTCGGGAAAGCTTGGAATCTTCACCTACCCCTACATGGCTTGGAGTTTGTAAAGACCAAAACAAAAATCAAATGTAATTTTTCTTAACGTGTATGGTCCAAGTTAAGAAACAGGCCTTATCTTGTAAGGTCCAGGCTCTCGGGTTCAAGGGGTTAATTACGGTACTGTGATTAACGTGAGCGTCTTCGCTAAGGGTTGTTTTGGACTTAACTATAACGTTACACAGGATTTTTGACGGAAGAGCATTATCGTCACTATAAGGAATACATCGACTACCCGACAAAATAACAAAAAAGACCAAGCCACACTACAGTACAGGCTAGTGACTCGCTCGATACTGTGACACGATCGGTGAAGAAACCCTCAACCAAGTACCAGTGTGCAATGTGTCGCTATCGCACACGGCACCGAGAGTAGTGCGTTCGATATCGAGGGGAGACAACCATCTCCCATTGTGCCACAGACGCAACCGGAAACTGAGCAATCTGCTGTAGATATCGAGCCCGAATCTCAGGTGCCGGGCTTCAGATACCATCTGTGGCGGCAGATTCGAATTCCATGTGGAGGGATCGATCAATGGTGCGTCTTCGCAGAGCGAGGAGCGACAGTGCAATTTACTTTCTGCAAGATACCAAGCAGAGTATGCTGGATTTTGTAACACTGGTGAATCGCCATTGGAGAGTTTTGACGGATTTGCCAACGAGATATTCACATGGGAAAAATTAGGAGAATGCAATCCCGCACCCTCGTCACACTTTGCCTGTGTGGTACACCAGGAAAGGAAGCAGTGGCTCAATTGAGGGAAATCGGATAATGATATTGTTTGTTGTTTAAGTGTTGTTGTAGGGGAAAGCACCGCAAGCCTCAAAACCCCCGAGATGTCTTCTGACCGTGTGGCCACAGCCACTCATAGAGCGTGCACGCATGCACGAGTAATTCTTAGCACGCTCGTATTACTCGCAGCAGAACTCTCTTTCTCCACCAGTCAGTGACAACAATGGTCAACCACCACTCCTTCACTCATGGTACTCGACCATAACTTCTCGTGAGCTAGTTAGAACGTAAAAATGAAATTCTAAGAGCATTGGAGAAAATATCCGAAGGTCGCTGAAGAACCTTTGGGGACCAACTTAACGCAGTCGTGAAATGGGTGCGGGCGTATTCGTCGTCGCAGTATATTCTGGTTAAGTTTTCCAGCGTGTGGGAGCTGCGACTGAAAGCTGTCGAAAATTACTCTCCGGCACAATCTGACACCGATCGCTTGATTGCGGTACTAAGTGAAATTAAAGTCTACCTGCAGGAACTTGTGCTAGTGGTTGGAGAATCACGCATGACGTTTCGTGGGAGGAGATTTTCATTTGATCTCCACGTAGGAAGGCAGACATCACGAGCAACCAAATACCAGAAGCTCGTTGAATATGTTGCAGCCTTCTACGGAACTTAGATGACAGAATGGGCTAGATGTTGACGTCGCTCGAGAGCCGGGAGGTTGCTGTCATGCTGAAGAACCGGTTGGTGGTATGCCGGACGAGACAGCATATTCCGATACTAACTGGTCCGCCTAGCGTGTTCTGTTAGGCTAAGTTAGGCTACACTGAGGAACCAGATGACGTGGAGATTTTTGTGTTGATGGGGCTCCAGCAAATAACATGGTCGCAGTAAAAAGGGAAAATGTTACAGAAAAAAGTCACAATAGAAGAAAGCTGTTTAGAAAGTGTTCTTTTATTTTATTTTTTTACCTCTAAACAAAGATGGTAAGAAGAGAGCGCTGAAGCTGATCTATCAAAGCAAGTCTAAGAAGCTGCTGGAGTCTTGCGTTTATAGAATTCCGAGTATCGAGCCGCAATCTCCGTTTCCAAACTGCTAGCAGCACCGTTCTCTTTGTTGAAAACCTTCGTGATAACATCTTTCGGCTCGATTTGGCTCTGTCGCCATCCCTTAAACAACGCATCTTCGTAGTTTTGGGCCGTTCTAAACATTTCAGGCGAATCTGGCATCGTCACCCCTTTAACGACCACACGCGCGAAAGCAGCATCGCCACCGAAGCCATTTATGACCACCCTGAAGATATCTGCTTGGTCTTGGGTTTTTTTGTGGGTGTTGTACATTTTGATATACGTTGTCAAAGTCTTCAATTTCCGGCTCCTCGTGAATAAAATCCCGTCATCTTTAATCTTAAGCAGCACGAAAACGTCATCGGGGAATTTTTTGGTTGCCAGCCAACCCTCTAATTGCTGCTTCTGTAGCCTCGTCGCGAGTTTCCTCGTGGCATCGTTACCCTTCGCAGTTACAAGCGCCTTTGCCACTTCAACTTCACCATATTTAGCGATATACCTCTCAAGCACTGATCCCCTACTCTTCCGATAGTTCTCCGAGATGTACTTATAGTACATGTCCAACTTACCACTGCTAATTGCTTCATTCACATCATCACTGAACTGAAGTCGCGACCAGACGTTCATCGGTGGCAATTTCTCGCTTTGCCACTTGGTCTGTAGAGCAGCATCCAATGAGCTGGCCTTGTACACCGATCGCACATGTTTCTTTGCTTGCTCTAAAAGCGCCACCAAGTTGCCATCTCCACCAAAGCCTGTTGCCAAGACCTTTACCAATGTTTCATCGGTAGATTTCTCCCGATTATACAGGGTAATGTAGTCTTCCAACGCCCGGAGCTTTCGACTGTGAAGGAGTTTGTACCCGTCCTCTTTGAGTTTGAGTAGGTTGAAAACATCGTCAACAGATTTGCCAGTCCTTAGCCAATCCATCAGTTGCTCGCCCCGCAACTGCTTCACCAGATCAGTCATATCGCCGTCCCTCTCCAATTGGACGAGCGCCCTCGCCACAACGTCGTCCCCATACTTCGCAGTTAGTGGCGCAATCGACGAGATATATTTCCCTGGGTTCTTGTTCCGGAACTTGGCAACGAACTGACTCAGTGTCTTCAGTTGCGAGCTTGTCAGAGCTTCTTCGACACTATTGCCGATGCGCAAGTTGTTCACCAGATAATTGTATTTTGCTGGGGCGATAAAGTCATCGATCTTTGATGTAGCAGCATGAACCAAACCGGTGAGCGGGCCAAGACCGACTCTCTCTTCGTCGCTTTCAGTCGTTGTTCCGTAACCTTTCAGCTGCCTATTCGTAAAGACATGGCCATGGCGTTGGTTCGTGGCATACAAACGAGCGTTAACTGGCACGTTTACTGCTGTCGTCTCCGCCGAGACACTGCTAACGCATGCGAGAAAAAAAACAAGCGTAGTTAACAATGAGATTGAGTTGCGACGCATTCCAGACGTTCGAATTGTTGAGCACTCGGAGAATTGTGGAATGGGAGTGAAAAATGATTGGAGTTCACCAACGTCGAGGGTTCGATTGTTTACAGACCCCGTAGTCATACAGAATCCCAAGGTTACGTTATGCTTACGTACAACGTAGTATAAAGTTGATTGCGTCTGCAGTCCGTATATGTGAAAGCCTACTATTTTTTTCAACGTAAATAACTATTAGATGGTCTACGACTTAAGCTGGGAATACTATTTTTCTTAATGTATCTTTGTTGCAACGCCCATATTTTCGCCCGCTGGACACTGGCAAGGCTGTTTCGTCGTCATAACAGTTCCGAATAGCAGTTGTTTCAGCAGTGGAGAACATGAAGTAATGTAAGAAGACTACAAAGAGTTTAGAAAAAATACTATCAAACGCAAAACAAAACAGTTTTGAACGGAATAATCTATTTTTGTTCCACTTTTCGGCCGATGATTAGAAAATATGCAAATGTTTTAACACGTATTGCCTGTAACAACCCGCATGGCTTTACGAGAGCACTATCAAGGAGGCGCTAGTCAGCAATAAAAATTGGTACACAAGTGCACATGCACTGACAGTACAATTTCATCAAGGGCTACCCTTTGGACAGTGGGACAGTGTCGATGTTATGATAATATAGTGGGCTTTGCGCCCACACAGTGTTTTAATTGACCAAAGAGGTCATTTTCGACCGGAGATTGTGGACCACTGTCAGCTGCAACAAGTTGAGGACCTCATTGTCGAACTCAACTCGCGATAAGCTTGCGTATCATAGTACTTTGAAATGTAAAGACCGGGATATGTTGTTCTTAGACCTCCCAAACAAAATTTCAGGCAATACATGTTAAATAGTTAGGCTAATAATGTACAAAAAGCAAGTTAAGCTCAAAAGTGTGCTAATATATTTCTCTCCATAATTGGTCAACAATTATATTATTTACTTGCATTGCATTGCAACGTTAAACGACATATAATAACATGGTCAATTTTTCAGAACCTCTGATTACTAGTGCTGGACTCAGTAAAATTTCACTGTCCGCGATCTAATGGAAGACTTCGAGATTGGTGGCTGGAACTCCTGTGACAGCTCAAAGCTGTATACAGTACTAACTGGCTGAAGGTCCTGCGCTTGCTGGGAGCTGTAAGCATAGTGGCTGGAAAACCTTTGCTTGTCCGGAAATATAGACGTACTGGGGGCAAAACGCCCCTCACTCGTCCCTTGTGGGGTCTGAATAAAACAATCAACATTCAAGTGCTGTAGCAAACACCTGAATTTTGTTGTGGCGGCCAAGCACTACATCATCGGTAAATTAGGGAAGATGAAAGTAATTTAGTATGATGAATGCGTCCGAAGCTACGCTCAATAAGCAGAGATGGAAATTCGACGGGGACAGAGTTGTGTAACAAACAATTGGTGTTTCAGTTATTCCAATAAAACCGCATACAATTATTGTTTGAGAGCGGTACCAATTGCGTTCAAAAAAGATTTGTGTATACTGCTGGCTAAATACCTTGATTCTTGCGTTCTATAGACAATGTAATGGCTTAATTTAAGGAGCGTTTAGTGCACCCTTCTTCTTGAGTATCATGGCGCACGTCTGGGAGCTTTCCCGTGAGAATCCTAGCTGCTAGGCTAACACCTACGTACTCCAAATGTAAGCTGTTAAAGTATCCTCATTCTGCAATTTCCTGCAGGCTATAAGTCGCCTGGTAGACACGCACGGCAACGACCGTGAAGATGCTGACGAAGATGTCGGTCAATCCTTTGCTGATCTTGCACTTCGTGATACGACCCAACTGCATCATTCTCGCTATATCGCCCTGGACTGGATTCCTTCAACCTCTAATGAAGTAGAGAGACTCTTCTCACGGGCAGGCCTGGTGCTTACTGTTAATCGGCGGGCGATGCACCCAACCACGCTGGAGACGCTTCTCTTCCTCGAGTATAATCGTACTTTGTGGGACCCCCAGCTTGTTGCATCTGCCGTTCTGCAGGTAGAGCGTCGTACTCGACGCCGAGTTGAGTGATAAAAAATTGTCAATAAACAAATTATTGATTGACCTCGAGCAAGGTCCCCAATTAAAATACAATATGATTGTGCACAACCCGTTACGGGGACTAATGGGAATAGAGAAAGCGAGTAATACACATCTTTATCCGTTAACCTACGTGGTTTCTGTAGCCCGCTTACTTGCTGGTTTTTTGTTATCATTCTCCGCCATAAGCTCTCTCTCTCTCTCGATATAAATTAGGGTATGAAGACTCGTGGCACCTGTATGCTCACTACATGGACTGGAGAACGGTATTATATTGTCCAGTACAAGTGATTGGATCTACTTTTTAACGATCTTCGAAATCGAGTGAATATGCGTATATGGAAGCTTCCAGTGAAAAGCTGTGTACTCTGGGTTTAATATAAAGAGGAGGCGGTCATTCTAACCCAAATTACTGTAGGATTTAATACTCAGGAACCCAAAATTACTCAAGTTACTCAAAGCTTGCAAATAGTTCCTGCTGACCTTGATAATACTGTTCTATAAGAGTGCCACAGGATTGTCATGTCCAATATAATGGGATGTTCCTCCTGTTATTAGATACACGTGATTTCTGCTCATATCTGAAGCAATATCCGTCATTTCAAAGTCATAATATAGATATTTGGCCAACTGACAAGTTATTAAAATACTTGTTGTTATTGTCTTTTTTTTGGAGCATGGTTCTAATTTTACTGAAAAGTGTCAAATATTTATGGTGCTGTTCAAGCTTTATCGTTTAACCTAGACAGATTGCCGATGTGCTGCGTGGAGCGATGAAGGTGCCGTTGAAGCCGCCTAACCGGATATCTCGTCATATTAATATTGCCGATTGAAGCAGTCAGAACTGACTTTTTGTGCCCAAAAACAGCCATTCCGTTGTTCGGGGTCGAGGTTTTTTTTAGTCTTTAGCTGCAAGAGGTGCTGTTGTGAAAACCACGTTGAATGTCTAATCGGACCATTTAGAGGCTTAATTAGACTATGAAGCTCGGTTTTATTTATAAACCAGACCAGGTCTCAAGTATTTAGAGACGCCGCCTCAGATTTCCGAGGTCATTTATGCAAATCCATTTGAACGGCCGATTTACAGCTGAACGACCGATTTATCTCTAAATCGGTCTGAATGTCCGATGTCTCCTCGGCATTCCAAGACCAGGTCATCGCAAAAACGACGACGTGTCTAAAACAGAGACCCCTCGTGCATGCATTTCCATAGAGATTGATGCCGTTGCTGAGGCAAAGCGATCAATTTCTGTTGTGAAATTTCTTTGGATGACTCCTTGGTAGCAGGATATCAATGCATCCAAGCTGTGCTTACCCGCCGGAGACAATTGAGGGCTTGCATTAGCTCCAGCTTTTCCATCGAGGGCATCTATGAATTAGCTTACACAATTCAAATTATTCGACGTTTTACCACAATTAAATGCCTTTTTTAGTCCCTCTGTTTTAGATTTATGCGCTGTTTTACGCGTCCAAATCGCCGGACAATCGAAGCGGTTTTCACAATACTTTCGACTTCGTCTAAATGCCGCACAGGGATTTGCTGTATGGACTGCTACATAACCAGAATATTGGTACTTCCGATGACTGTGAACAGTAGCGGAGGAACGAGTCGGGCAGGTTGCCTTAAGTCAGGCGTAAGTTCAGTCCCCGACACGCTGCCACCCAGTCTGTACATACAACCACTATCCGACAATCGATGTTTGAAGAACCGAAAGTGGATGAGGAGAGCGCCGCGAAAATAGCGAGAAGAGCTGAACAACACGAAGTAAACTGTTCGCAAGCTTGAAGAAATAGTGGAAGGCAGAGATCCAGCACGCAACATAGCATCTCAACTGCCCCCGTGCTGTTGCCTCGTCTGGAGATCGGCGTCCCGCGATGGGCGCAACAGTTCCAGTAGCCAGCCCTCGTTGAGGCCAAGGTCAGAGAGGAAGTTTTTAATGTGTAAAATGACAGAGTTTGGGGACTTCTGTTCCAGCACTATGATCTTGAATTGACACGTGTAATCATGGAGAACCTCCTATCGCTCGAGTTAAGTCAGTTATTGATCCCTGCGTCGTTCGATATGGATAAAAGCGCTCATACTCGAAGAATGCAAAAGTTTGGGTGGAGTATGGTTGATCATGAAGTGTGTGTTTATGAAAATGAGTTGCGGAGTGAATGTCACAAAGCTGGAAGTCCTGGGTAAATGAGGCTTCGAGAATACAAAAAGGTAACAAGCTTGTCAACTCGAAGTGCTGCAGCAAGTGGACACGTCGTGGGGAGGAACGAGGACATTTCAACGTTTAGACTGTGTACGTCCGCTTGCTAGAAACGAGTCGCCATCTTCCAGCTCATTCTCGCGTATATCAATGCTAGTTTCCTATCAAGGCGCCTCAGTACACCGATCGGACTCGAAATACGAAGGAAGCTTGCGCGACGTGCCAGGCTACGTACTCGGAACGCTAAATATTGACACGGGGCTTTTCTCCAGGGTGTGCAGTATGCAACACAGTAGCACATTTCACTTTCGACTGGACGAATGGACTACATGCAAAAACTGGGCCGGGGGTCCGAACCCAACCAAAGCAAAGCCCTAAGCCAAGGGAACCGCCGAACAATTCAACCGCCCCGAAATTAAGGGCCGGGGCCAAAAAAAGCAAAAAAATTAAAACTTTGCCGAGTGGAGAGAGTTGCGCTTACCAGTTGCGTAGCTGGTTGCATGTACACGGACAAGTAACGTTTGTAGTTTCCTCCTTCATCAAAAAGGCTGAGCAGTCACCGCTTCCATTTTTGTTGCCAATCAAGCGATCACCACAACGCGACTTCAGTTTCTACGTTTTTGGCGTTGCATCCAGACATTTAGCTCCAAAATAGTCGTCGACACTCTCGCAGAGCACGAAGCAGACCTGCTGTGCTTCGATGGAAGATGACCTGATCAAGGCAAGGTAACCGCGTGGGTGATCGCTGCTGAAATGTTAGACCGCAACAGAAAGCGTGGAGAGCCGGATGGGCCGTGGTCGCGGCGTGTTGTGTGTACTTTTCAGCGCCTGCTCTTGGTTGAACGATTTCAGTGCTCGCACAACCCCATCCGAATTACTTCGCGCGACTATCGACGCCGCACCTTGAGACCGACCAAAGCACACGCAAGAGGGCAGGTCGGCAGCTTCAACACAGCTGGCAAGCAGCCTGCCGCTGTGCTGGTGTGGGTACTTCCGTTGCCCATCGTCCAGGAGGCCATACTCGCAGCAAGAGCAGCTCCATCCAGCTTGTTTATCCTTCCAAGCACACAAAAGTGAAATGCTGGCATCAATTCCGCTCACTAGACTTGGTTCCAGTAACGGA
The DNA here is from genome assembly GCF_000247585.1 of Phytophthora nicotianae INRA-310. Taxonomy (NCBI): domain Eukaryota; phylum Oomycota; class Peronosporomycetes; order Peronosporales; family Peronosporaceae; genus Phytophthora; species Phytophthora nicotianae. The sequence continues at coordinate 121,533 of NW_008649033.1, forward strand.
TTGTGAAGCATATTTTAAGCAAGACAAGGCTTCTTTTAGTTTGTGATAACGCCGGTGCACATTTTTGGGAAAAGGCCAAAGTCACTAGCAATTTGCCACCGGCCAAGTGATAGCGAGTGGCACACATGATGGACGACGCTGCAGCGATGGCCGCTGCGGACGAGGACTGGCGCTCAGGCGCGGCCGCAATCCTGGACAGCTACGAAGATGCGATGTGGGACGAGATGCGCCAGCACGACGAGTCCATGGCGGCGATCAGCGGCGCCAGTCCCGTCAAAAGTCCAGACGAGTACGTACACACACTCAACACCAGCGACGGCAAAAGCCCCATCAGAGGCGAAGAGCAGGCCCCCGTGTCTCCATTTGTGAGTGGCGCAGGTCTGGGGTCGCAGCTGGACGCAGTGTGGGCCGCAGGAGTGGCAAACCAGTCCAGTGGAAAAGGTTTGAAAAAAGCGGCAAAGGCAACAACCACGGCAACTAGACCCTTGACATGGGCCAGTGTTGCCCCCGAGCAGGTTCTCGACTGCGCGCAACTGCCAAATGCGGGGGCAATGCAACTGCGACGGCAAAAGAACCGCGACTGCATGCGACGAGCGCGGCAGCGGCAACGAGAAGAACTGAAAGAGATGAAGAGCACCGTGGCCAGACTGGAAAAGCAATACGCAGCCATGTGTGTACGCGCATCGACCACCAGAGACGATGTGACGTGTTTAACCACACCCAACAGTGTTCTGGCAAGGAATTATTCCCAAGCCGTGGACTTGGTAAAGAGACTTGGCGCTGAGAATTTGTATCTCAAAGCGGAAATCCAGCAACAGGCAACATGGAAGTTGCACTTGTACAGAATCCTTGAGAGTCGGCCAGAAATGGATGGCCCGAGATGGGCCCAGCAATTCCAGCAGCCTGCGTTAGGTGGCGCCGAAGCTCTTCGGATGCAACTCGACAGACTCGATGAGTACGAGGCAGCGCAAGTGTTTGGTTTCCACCCCCTGACAGAACTGGATCTCACACGGGTGATTCTGGACAACAACCGGACTATGGGGCGGGTGCAAAACAGACTGCTACTGCCACGTTTGGAAACTCGCAGAACGAAGAGAATGCAGACTTTTGGCTGGGATATAGTACAGAGAGTGGATGGCAGCGTCATGGAATGTGTGTTTACCAAGAAATTCCAGGGGCTTAACGTGGCCGAGCTGATGCAAAAGACCTGGGCCAATGACATGAGACTGGATCGGTTTAAGAAAGTCAAATGCGAGACGAGCCGCCTAGAGGTGTTGCAACAGATTAATCCGAACGCGTACGTGCTCGGTCGAGATGTCATCTCTCCCACCGACGACATTTCCACATTCCGCTCGGTATTTGTGCGTTTCCTTATTGAAACGAACAGGAGAATCCCGGCAAATACGGAATCGATGGCAACACCCACCTATGTCGACGCCAGCTCCCCTTCCACACCGCCACTGTCGCCTAATTCGGACTCAGAGACCGAGGAGCCGATGCTCGAAGCCACGGGATATGTCCTCGGCACGCAGAGTGTGGACATCGATGGGTCTCATTTGCAGGACGAGACGGACGAGAAGCTGGCGTGGGCACATTTGTCACTATCTATCGAGTTTCTTAATGTGGTAAATCCGGCCACAGGCGAGGAATACCAGCAACTGCGCTGGACTGGCCGCACGGATTACCGCGGAGAGGAACATGCACACCGTAATGCTGGAGACACGTTGCAAGGAATGTTACGCTGGGAGTTGCTGACCATCGCTCCGGCGCTCAATCTCGTGTCTCTTTCACTGGAATAGGCGGAACTGTTGCGTGTTGGCTCGTCTTTTGTTCTCTAGCTGTTGCATTTTGGGTTAACAATATGAAGAAGTGTATTATTTCGTGCTCGACTGCATATTTGATGCGTGGATCGCTGAGAACAGAACTCGTTTCAGTAGTTGGCAAGTTCAAGTCGTTTTATCGCTGATGTGGTACAGTATTATTAGTATCTTTGCAACTGAAGTTGAATTCCGACGTCAACTTTTGCACACGTTGATTAAAATTGCATGCACCACATCTTTAGACAGGGCAAACCATCACTGATGAGTGAGTGCCTCGTTGCCAGCATCGAGTGTATGCGATCTCACGTCGAGTTTCTCATTTGTAAAACCGAACCTAAGACGAACCTAAGAGTTTCTGTCGTGTCAACAGTTGCGATCTTCCACCAACTCTCCACCATGACGCCCAAAACTCGCCGGATCGCTGCTGTACGTGACACGGGTGAGCGTTCGCCTTTGCTCCACGACAAACGGCAACCGGAAACGTATGTGGCAATTGCCGATACCTGCAAAGACTTCCCAAACGAAGCAGATCCCAAGATCGCGCAAGAACTGCAAGTGTTGCTGTCACTAGTCTACCCCGTGGTAAACAAAACCGGAGCCTTCACGATAAAATAGTTGCCTATCGATTAACAACATGTTCACTGTGAAATCGCAATTCTACAGGTATTGACAACGGGACTGGAATTTTTGCCAGGCTTCACATGCATTATCCTATCCGGGCACATCGACTCTCCGCACGCGCAGCAATTTGTGGATGCCGCTACTCTATCCACCATGGTAATTTCCCCCTGATTTCCTGGATATTCACTTGTTGCCGTAGCTGAATTATTTTGTACAGTTCATGAACATCACAGCTTTTTCAGTGGGTTCGGGGCTATCGACAGCATTGGATACGCTGTGTTCACAGGCGTATGGCGCCAACCGATTCGACAAGATCGGAGTGTATTTCCAAACAGGATGTCTGGTCGTTGGGGCTTGCTTTGTGCCAATTTTCCTGTTAAACTGGTATTCCGGGGAGATTTTGTTGCTCGTGGGTCAAGACCCGGAAGTGGCAAAGTTGGCGCAAAATTTCTCGCGTTGGGCAATTTTTGGCGTGCCTTTTGTATTTCTTTACAAACTATTTCGAAAAGTTTTGCAGGCACAGAATATCATGAAACCTCTTGTGGCTATCGCAGCAGTCGGTAGCTTTGTGAACGCAGTATCCGGCTACTTGTTGACGTATCATACGTCGATGGGGTTTGAGGGCATCGCGTTGTCCAGATCTCTTGGCAACATGGCGTTGCCATTGATGTTAGTGCCGTATTTTTACGGTAACCCACACCACTTTAATCAGTGGTGGCGAGGCTGGAACTGGGGCGAGGCCAGAGCACAAGTGAGACTCTTTTTAAAGCTGGGCGTGCCTTCTTTTCTTATGGTTGCAACGGAATGGTGGGCCTTCGAGATACTCACATTGATGGCTGGAGTTCTCCCGAATGCGGTTGTATCCGTCAGTGCTCATGCAGTACAAGTGAATTTGAACAATTTGATATATATGATATTCTGGGGTTTGGCGGTAGCTTCAAACGTTCGAATCGGCAACTGCCTCGGGGCTAATTTGCCTAACCAGGCAAGACTTGCGTGTAAAGTGGCACAGCTATTGACACTGGCGATCTCGATTGTATTTGCAGTTACTATGTATTTGTTCCGGGGTGAAATTCCACGCCTCTTTCTTACAGATCGCGAGAGTATTAATCGATCGGCGGGTCTATTGGCAATTTGGTCTCCTTTTGAGATCCTCGACGGACAGAATACGGTTCTACAAGGTGTGTATCGCGGCCTAGGGAAGCAGAAAGTGGCTGCAACTGTAAGTACAGTGGCTTATTATGCGTGCGGGATCCCTGTCGCAGCGTTATTAGGATTCCGTTTGGCGCTGAGTGTGGAAGGTTTATGGCTCGGATTTGGTTTCGGTGTGTTTGTTTCTGTCTCGCTGTTGCTGTGCATGTTACTGGGACGATGGTCGTGGAAGGAACTTGCGGAGGAAGCGCAACAACGTACAGCGTAATACCTTCAGTATTTGGTAACTATGATACAGCAAAGCAATCCTGACACAATCAAGTCCTGGAGTTTGACTTCAGCCTTCACGTCGTCTACTACCCAACTAGAAAGAATACAGTACAGGAAAAACAAAATCGCGGCCTTGTGAAGACGGTGGGCTAGCCTTGTTATTGCCACTACAACCCGTTAATTTTCATAGCATGACCGCGTGCCTCCAGGTCTTTAGTTGTTGATGTCGCCAGCAAGGAGGATTATCTACGATGAAATGGCAAGTCCACAAAGACATTAGTAGTGTTATTGAATGCTCTGAAGCGGTTCACAAGAAGCAGCCAACATCACTGGAACAACAATACTGTAGCCCCAGGGAATGAAAAAAAAAATCTGTATCGATTTCTTGGACTACGCCTGATTGCAGTTTGCATTGTAGTTAGCTTTTCGAATGCAATCAAGTATCGCAATCCGCAGGGATCATGCAAGTGGGCATTGAAATATAAAATTGCAAAGCTTCACTTCAACGTTACTTCAAGCTCCCCTCGCTCTATCTAGAGATTCGACAAGTACCGGGGTCTCGACGTATTATTTCGGGCGAGACAACGAACTACTATCAGGGGCTACAAAGAACGCAAAAGGTTGAGAAGGATGCAGACTACACCAAATAAGGACTTGCACTTCTTTGAAGGGAACATCCGTGGCCGTTGAGAAATTGCTCAGTTTTATCCAAGCATGCCATCACGGACTGAAGATCCCCTAGGAGGTTTCGTATGCGGTAATTCCCTCACTTACAAACAGTACTTAGTTCCCAATTGCTTTAAATCTCTGGAAAAGTATCAATCTTCAACTTGTAGAATGGCTAATGTTAATCCGAGCATCTCCAAGCTAGAGGGGTTATGATTCACCGCCACTGATGACGACTTGTGTTTGTGGCAACTTTGAAAGCTTCCAAACGCCGCCAGCAGCACTACTACAGAAAATGCCCTCGCGTCATCTCAGATCCAATAGACTTCGATAACTCCGGCACAAACGGAACTAGCGAGTCGATCTCTGCCTTCACGTCCGAAGTAATCTTCTCCAACGCCTCGACGGCCTTGAGATTCTGCTCCAGTTGCTCCATCGTCTTGGCACCAATCATGACCGTCGACACATTCTCGTTACTGACGCACCAGGCAACAGCCAACTCTGCCATGGAGATACCGAGCTTCTCTGCCAGAGGCTTCAGCTTGTCTGCCTTGGCCACACGCTCCGCGAAATCTGGCGAAAGAGACTTGAAAAGCGGATTGGCCATACGGGAACTCTCAGGCGTCCCAGCACTGTAGTGCTCCATTCGCAAGAGGCGACCAAGTCGTTAGACCGAGCTTGTACTTCTTGTACAAATCGACATACTCGAACTCGACCTTGTTGCGATCCAAGATACTATAGATCGTCTGCTCCACGATGGGTCGGATCAGTCCAAGACGGTCGGCGATCTCGCACGCTTCGATGATCGCAGCTGCGCTCCATTGACTGGTGCCCCAGTAGAAGGCCCAGCCTTGGTTGATCACGTAGTTCATAGCTCGGACAGTCTCCTCGATCGGCGTGTATGGCTCGGGGCGGTGGCAGAAGATGACGTCGACGTATTCCTGCTCCAACCTCTTCAGCGATGCCTTCGTGCCTTCCACGATATGCTTACGGCTCAAACCCATCTCGTTTGGACCTCGTTCCGCAATGAAATCCTTTGGTCCGAAGTAGATCTTGGTGGTGATGACGAGGTCCTCACCGCTCCAGGTCCCTTGCGCGATGCCTTTCTTGATAGCTGCGCCCATGTTCTTCTCCGCGAGACCTCCGCCGTATAATTCAGCGTTGTCGAAGAAGTTGACGCCGTGTTCGAAGGCCAGCTTCATCATGTCGTACCAGGCATCGGCGGTGTACTTGTCATTGATGTCCATCCAGCTACCAAGTGAGACCTTGGAAACGAGAAGACCGGAATTTCCGAGAAAACGGTAGGTCATACGGGTAGACTTGGGGTTGGAAGGCATGATGCTTGAGGTGATGGTTGTTGTTGGAGGTGAATTCCAAAATGACCATGAGTCTACTTCGACAATGCAGTACATTGTACTTCTTGCGTTCCGTTTCATATAAAGCTTGTTGATATCGCGGCCACTTCAAGCCCAAGTGGCGTAGTAATCATGTCAACAAGTGGTTGTCACATTTGGGCTAAGCAATCTCACTGGGATCACTCGCTACGAATTTTACAATACAATAATATATTATTAGTGCCTAGCGGTTAAGCAATCAAAACATATTCTTTCTCATCTGCGATTAAGCAATCACGTACAATAATTCTCCAACTCCCATAACTCCACTATCGGAAAATATATACCAGCGTAGCCAGAATTGGCTTTAATTTCTCACAATTTTTTTTTGTAACGCCCCTAATCAAGGGCTGCCAACCTTCGAGTGAATGGCTGGTTGAAAGGCTTGCTAGCCCGAGCTGGCGGATAGAGTAGTAGAATAGAAAGAGTAACAGTTTGTGTTTTGCTTAATACACCAGGCAAAGACGTGAAGGGAGTGCCAGCTCCCCCATTTTGGTGTTCATTTGCGAGACCCACCACACCTGTTCGCGTTGTACGTTCATTTTGGCGTAAGAAAATGCAGTTTTCTGAGCTTCCATTTTGCGCCGCTAGCTCATGATCGCAGCATCACCAAGAAATCGTGTTCACGACTAAGAAATTCAATGATCCTCAGATCCAGCCAATGGAAAGAATCAATTTGCACCGATTTCTTGGATTACACCCTATTGCAGTTTACATTGCAGTTAGCTTTTCGAATGCAATCGAGTATTGCAAGCCGCCGGGATCATGCAAGTGGGCATTGCAATTTAAAATTGCACTTCAACGTTACTTCAAGCTCCCCTCGCTCTATATTGAGGTTCAACAAGCACCGGGGCCCCGGCATATCGTTATGAATATTCAGGCGAGACGACAAACTCGGAGTCTCAACCGTAATGCATGTTAAGAGCGTCTAGGGTCATGGAATGTTACAGCTTGGGGAGGATTCTTCACGTCGTCGTAATACGCTTTGTATTGCGCTACAATCGACCTTTCCAAGAAATTTGCAGACGCCTCGTCAACGTTAAGAAACCTCGCGTAAATGCTTCTCGGTTCTATCTCACTTCGCACCCATCGCCTAAACAATGCCGATTGGTATTGGGCAGCCATCTGGGGTGAATCTGCCAACGTTAGTGCCTTAGTAACCACGCGTGCAAGAGCACCGTCACCGTCACCGAAGCCATTTCTTAACACATCAAACATTTTTGTCTTGTCTTGGGGGGTTTTCGAGTTGAATAGCTGGATGTATTCACGTAGGGTCTCCATTTTCCAGGTTTTCATGGATCCGCCATCGTGTTTGATCTGTAACAAAGTGAACACATTGGCAGCAGATTTTCTATTCGCCAGCCAAATTTCTAGCTGCAGCGATTGCAACTTCATTGCCAAATCCTTCATGAGCTGGTCGTCCTTCGCAGAGGCGAGTGCTTTTGCCACCGCAAATTCTCCATATTTCGCAGTGATTTTCTTGATCTCTGATATCTCGTGGTCTGGATGGTTTTGAGATACATACTTGAAAAAAAATACCCATTTTCCCGCTGCTCAAAGCCTCGTCCAAGTTATCGTCGAACTTTAACCGGACCCAAACCGTCAGTCGAGGCACGTTATCGTCTCGCCATTTGGTCAACAGAGCAGCCTCTAGCTTTTTCGACTTGTCAACCATCAACGGATCAATACCTGCTTTCGCTAGTAGTGGCACCAAGTTGCTCTCTCCACCAAAGCCTTTTGTCAAGACGTTCAGCAGTGTTTCGTCTGTGGATTTCTTAGTGTTGACTATGGTAAGGTAGTCTTCCAAAACCTGGAGCTTTTGACTACCGATATTGCCGTCGTCCTTCAGCTTCAGCAGACTGAAAATATCGCCCCCAGATTTGCCGTTCTTTAGCCAATCTGTCAGTTGCTGGTCCTGCAATTGCTTCGCCAGCTTGGCTAGTTCTGGGTTTTTCTTTAGATCGACGAGCATCGTAGCGACAGTGTCGTCTCCATATTTAGCTGAAAGAGGTCCGATCAACGAAAGTTGGTTTTCTTGGTCTTTGTTACGGTTGAACTTAGTGACGAGCTTGTTCAGTCTCTCCAGCTGTGGGCTCTTCACACTATCAAGGAAGTCATCACCGAGCTGCAACCTGTTCACCAAGGACTTGTACTTCTTAGTCGTGATAAAATCTTTGACCTTTGATGTTCCTTCCTGAATTAGACCCCCAAAGCCGGCTCTCTCATCGTTCTCATTCTCTGCTTCATGCGTTCTTAACAACCTCTTGCAAATGATACCATTTCGCTTCACGCTAACGACAGCGGACAAGTCGACCGCCGTGACTGCGCTGGCGATAGACACAACGAATACAGTAGCGACAGAAAATAATGCGATGGAATAGCGGGGCATTATCGAGGTGTACTTAGTGCTCGTTGTTAGGACTTGATCTCTCGGAGAGTCTATGCGAAATGCAAACTGAGAAAGGAGCGTAACTCAGGACGTCCAGTCAAAAATTTTCCTGGTCATGCATCTACCTGATAACTACTAGCTGTAAGTATATAACTAATTGCATGTTGATGTTGTTGTGGATTCTCAGAGCCAGTGAACCGAATATATTTAATGTGTTCACTTCACAAGCTCCACCTCCAAGCTTTTATCCTGCCGTATCAGGCTCTGTTGATTTGATAACGAATCAGCCCAAATCGCCTGTACCAATTCATTCCTTCTCAAAGCTGCTTCAGCTACCCACCTATGATATATTGGAGTATCGATTGGACTCATCAAGACTGATACTCATCAAGTTTGAGACTCATCAAACGACCGAATGTTTCACAACGCGGAGTTGTTCTAGACGAACCTCTCGGTAGTGATACTGTAGCTTCGGGGAGCCCATTTTTAATGCTATCAGGAGATGTATCTATCACGACTTGTACCGCTTTTCGGTAAATAAAGCAACTATACTAGATGAAGCTCCGACAACGGATTTCTCTTAATTACTATAATACTAGCAGAAGCAGAGAGACGAGCCTAATACTATGATTGGCAATTTCTGAGAGTAACATACTACTACACTTCAGTTATTTTAATATAGTACTATGGTCGAGAATTATTGGGGACAAGGGCACAATCCTTCGTGGAGGTCAAGTGTCCAAACTACGATATACGCTTTGTCTAAGAAGGAGAGAGGCCACCTAAGATTTACTTTAGTACTATTATGAAGTAGCTAATAATATGTCAGCTCACTCAGGTGCAAAATTACTATTCGCTACAGTATTAGTTTTTGCGTCAATTTTAACTAGCCTCAGTAATGTTATGTGATAGTACTCAAATTGCTTTAATCACTCAAAATTAACTATTAGTAAGAGCTGCAATCAATATTACTACTATTTGTCCTGGATTCATTCATTCATGGGTAAGTGTACCCCCCCTCACGAAGATCCTTCCTTGAAATAAACTTCAGAGACAAACGTTCCATTACTGAGGTCGTGGAGTACAAGTTGGCTTGCCTTGTCTAGGTGACAGATACCCCTGACAGAAATCCTATCACTTGAAGAAGAGATGCACACGTATGTTGTTTAAAGTAAGGATAAAATGATTCCGTAAATGGCTCTCGTTTACGTTAGCCGACACTAGGAAGCAGCTAAGAACGCCTGGGATCATTGAAGGTGTATACTTGGGGATTCATTTGCTTGTCGTAGTGTGCTTTGTATTGGGCTACAATCGCCTTTTCCATATGGCCCTCCTTTCCGTTGAGAAACTTCGCGTACACGTTCTCCGGTTTGATGTCGCCTGCAAACCATTGCTTAAACAGCCCCTTCTGATATTGCTTGGCGGTCAGTTCTATCTCTGGATCTCCGACTCTCCGTGCCGCAGTGACCATACGTGCTAGGCCACCATCGCCACCGAATCCGTTCTTCATCACGCTGAACAATTGCGTTTTATCTTGCGGGTTCTTGCCGTTGAATAGATTGACGTACTTGCTCAGGACGATCACCTTTCGGCTTTTCATGGATAAACACCATCCTCTTTGATTTTCAATAGGTTGAAGACATCACCAGCGGATTTTTGTCTCGCCAACCAGCCTTCTAGCTGCTGTGTCTGCAACTTCGACGCGAAATCCTTCATCGTCCCTTTGTTCGTGGCTGTTACTAGTGCCTTTGCAACTGCGTCTTCTCCGTATTTCACTGTGAATCTCTCTAGCACAGACTTCACATTGTTCGGATAATACTTAGCGATATACTTGGAAAACATCCCCAGCTTTCCGCTACTCAGAGCATTGTCCACGTTGTCAGAGAACTTTAGGCGCGACCAGACGGTCATCGGAGACAAATTCTCGCCTCTCCACTTAGTCAGTAGAGCAGTCTCCAATTCGTTGGCCTTCTCCACCGAGCGCGAATTTGTCCTTGCTTTCTCTAGAATCGGAACAATTTGACTTTCGTCACCGACGCCTGTTGTCAAGACCTTCAGCAGAGTTTCATCTGCTGATTTCTCGCGGTTGAATAGCGTAATGTAGTCTTCCAACACCTCGATCTTTCGACTGCGAAGGACTCGGTAGCCGTCTTCCTTCAGCTTTAGTAGGTTTAAAACTTCGTGTAGTGTGTCCCGGGTTGAAGCACGGAATCAACTCTAACACGGCGATGCGGGGACCAACCCACACGGAAATAGAGCCTAATATATTGATGTGTTCACCACTAGGTGAAATGAAAAGTGAGGAAGGAAAGATATCATGAGTCTGATGCTAACCAGCTCGTGTCCACCAACCTCAAAGGTACAGACTGTCGTAGGCAGAAGCCACCTGCCTTACAGTCCGAGAAAT
>NW_008649033.1:135001-135752 GCF_000247585.1 Phytophthora nicotianae INRA-310
AGTCGGCAGTCACCATGCCCGACGCGGTAGACACCGAGGTACTCACGACGCATGACTGGAGAGCTGTCAGAGCAGCTAACAGCGCCGCCAAGCAAAGCCACATGATGCGAGTAAAGTTGTGGTGGATCTGATGTTTGGCATGCGGGGGTGCAAGCAGACAATGGCCCCTTTTTCTCACATGCATATTACCCAGTACTACATGTTCCCACTTCACACTCCGGATCTTAAACATTCCACTCCGGTACGTGTATTCCCATACGGTACATGTACGATACTAATACCAAGTTTGGGATGATTTCGTGTAACTTGAGAGAGAAAAATAATATCAAGGTGAAACCAGTGTTACTGGAGGAAACAAGGTCCACGATCGCTGCGATAGTATGGTGTAGTGTCAAAGGCATTTGCATTAAACGCGCTGTGTTGCATAAATGTTATTTGTACGCCTAAAACGAGTGGTATTAATATCTGTGACTCAAAAGTTCCATAGAGGTACATACAGTTTGAGCTTCCCCAAAGATTTTAGATGCGAACACATTCGAGAATTGCAAGTGATAAAACAAAGTCGATCTGGCTAGAAACCCCTCAGCAACTCGCAGAAATGATATTCATGGGAGGCACAGGTGGATCAACAAGACGCCTTTCCAAAGTTTTGGCCAATCTGACCTTTAAAGGCTGGTCCTAAACACGGGTGGGTAGGGCTAAAAGTGGGATTTGAGGACGAACTGGAGTTGAATTGCTAAGCCAGGCCACT
>NW_008649033.1:138910-140676 GCF_000247585.1 Phytophthora nicotianae INRA-310
TTGAAATCCAGAGTAAAGTTTTGCGGTGACCCGGGACATGACTTTTGATTGCACATTATGCCAAGCGCCAGAACACGGTTCCAGAGCTTTTCACAATTTCCTAAATGCAGCAGATTTCGATGAACATGATCATCATTTTTTTCCCCCTCCAATGATAAATAGAGCCTGAACTACGGAGGAAAACGTCTGATAAATGGTGATGGAAACTGCACCAATATCTTCCTGGTAACAAACGTTGATGACTTCTAAAAATCAAAGCGAGAAGCACACTCATGGGCTTTCCCGTGCTGGCTTCAGCTCTCGAAGCTGACTTCGCGTTCAAGATATTGAAGATTTAAAATTACTGACGAAATAAATAAAACGGAGAAGTAGGATGCAACGAAGTGCTGTATTCCTGTACCGCACTCAAGTGGAATTAATTGCATGCGCTGGTATACCGATGTTGTAGAGGAGCGACAGGGCACCCAGAAGGGTTCTTTGTACGCATCTTGGTACTAGTATACAAATTATGTTTCGGGTCCTAAAAAAATATGATTTTGCCTCCTCTTCGCGTCATACGTCTTTCATGAACGTTATCAGATCATGCCCAAAAGTGACAATGCTCTTAACTCCCTGGCCTTCCACAGTCTTGTTTGTACGGTGACCGCGGAAGGTGTCGATGTTCTCATTGCTGTCTATCCCGGTAGTTGTAGTGTCACATGTCACATCGAGAACTACACGTAAAACGCTTTCCTAGATCAACCTTGTCAAGCCTGACCTTCTATCCTTAATTATATCATTGAGGTCCACCGAGTCTGCTCACAGACGTTGATATGGAGTAAAATTGTGTTTGACGCGAAATTTTGATGAAGTTCTGGAATGAAAACGTATATATTTTTGTCTAGGACAACGAAGTGGTAGCATAAGAATTATTGTTTGGTGATTATTTGAAATGTAGGTAGTGTATCTTGAATGCAATCGGAAAAATACTATATATGCCCAACATAAATGCTAGTCTGGATTTCTTAAGTTGGTCCAACATGAAGTACAGTCATTGCAAGAAAACAACGCTACTTCTACATTGTTAGCCTTGCCTATCTTTTTGGCATGGAGTCGATATTAGGAGGCTGCAATTGTATCTTCGTGTAGAAACCCGGGAGCCCAACGACATGCTGTAACAGCGCCAAGTACGAGTCTAGGAGAAACATGCAACTTATCCCCATGCGCATCAATTGTTTCTATTTGCATAGCCTGTGTGTCTGGCGTCGGACGTCTACGCGCACAATGCAGGACATTTGTATTTTCCACTTCTCAAAACTAGCATGCATTCTATAGCTTACTATGCGCCTCATTTACGTGATTTATTATGTGCAATTGGACCTTTGACCCTGGTTCTACGTTGTTTACTCGAGACAATCTGAGTAACATGATATTTTGATGGTACAATAGAATACGCCCCCACTGGTCATATCAGGTAGGAGAGGTTTTACCGCAATAGCTATTTACTGTCAATAAATTTTGAGACTGCTTTCTAAACTTCAAAAAAGGCGTTTTGTCCGTCATCATGAACTCGCTAAGTTAGTTTCATAGCTGATGATGATACTTCCTTGCATTTATACAACACAGAGCTGTTCCTGGAGAAAGAATGGTCGGTGAGTCAATATTAGTTTTTAGTTCGTTAGTCCCGACAACCTACCCTACTAAGTACGCGCTAGTTAGAGCTATTAATCGTTCCTAACGAAATTCGACAACGCGTACATCAACAACTGAGTTTATGGCGGATTTTT
>NW_008649033.1:143462-144979 GCF_000247585.1 Phytophthora nicotianae INRA-310
TGAAATCCAGAGTAAAGTTTTGCGGTGACCCGGGTGCTAAATTTTGTATTACCCGAAATAGCTCCGTGATAGCATTCTGGAACGGATGTATATGAAATATGCCGGATCCAGGTAGTGTGAGCTAGCCCCATTAAAACAGGGCTAGTTAATACTATTAAGCATTGCAGAATCGGAACGTGAATTCCCAGTGTAATTAGGAGTGATTTTGAGGATTACCACCAAACCATTAGGTGGGTCTTTAAAAGGAATCATAGTGCAATTAATAACATCATCGTAATTCAATTTGGTTTTTGTTTCAGTCAACCACGGCTGTCTTTACCTAAGGAGACCTTAACTACCTATTGTCTAAGCTAAAGAGCGAACACCCAGCTACTCTCGATCAGCGAATTGTATAGTATGCTCGCCTCCAGTCTCTTCATCAATTATCTGATCATGCTGCCCCGATGAAGTATCTGTACGCGTTTACAATCTCATCGTCCATCTTGTAATACATTCCTCGGCCTAGCGCATGTAGTTTCGCTTCGACGGCAACAGGACGTCTCGATTCTTTCATCCATTTAGTGAACTGTGCCTCCTGCAAAGTGGTCGCAAGCTTTTGCATAGTGGGCGAATTCGAGGTCTTGATACCCGCAATCAATCTTGCCAGAGTGCCTTCGTCGTAATGTTTCAACAAAGTGTTGATCATGACGATACCCGCATCGTTTTTCTTTAGCTTGGTCACGTACTTGGCCCACGTCAAGAACTCCTTGCTTCCGAATAAAAGTTCTTCTTGCGTGCAAGATTCAAGAGGTTGAATGTGACGTCTGCAGATTTCTTTTGGGTAAGCCATAGCTTTAATTGGGCCTTTTTGGCACTGGATGTAACCAGTTTTTCAATGCCAGAAAACGCAATTCCTCGCTCCTCGGTGCTCGTGGTGTCCTCAGCCGCTGCCTTGTTGGTTCTCAAACGCCTCATGGAGGCGAGGTCGCCTGGAGCTCCACCTTTCGATAGTACGACAGACTGAGTGACTAGTATCGACGTTTGTGGAGCCTCAGTTGCGGATGCCACATTGGTAGTTGCCAGGAGGGTCGCAGTGGTTATCAAAACAACGAAATATAGCATCATAGCTGCGTATGGGGTGTCTGTCTTGCGAATGCGCTGAGTAGAGTGGAGGGGAGCTGTGGTCTGCATTCCGGCCAACCATTACACACTCATTTCACGACTGTCACATCTCAACATTTTATCTTGAAAGCCGATTTGAAGAAAGTGCCATAAATCAGTACTTCCTCCGTTCACAATAGGTAGGGACAATTCAGAATGATGGTCAAATCGTCAAAGCATTTTGCCCATAGTGAATCCGCCACCCTACCAGCAGGTCACGGGTCATTTCGTCGAAACAGCGCAATCGTGCCCTCTGCGGCTATATTTCGCATTGCATTGGCTAGATACACTATTATCCAATCTATTGACCTTAAAGCGTTTCGAGATCATGCCGATAAGTGCATATTTACCGACAATACACCTGTAGTACTGGCTCT
>NW_008649033.1:148599-149149 GCF_000247585.1 Phytophthora nicotianae INRA-310
TGGCGTGGCGAGACGAAGCGTCGGTCCTTTGGAACTACGCATATAACAAGATTCGTTATGCGTTTGGGTGATAGTGTTGAGGCGTGATGCGGACTGGTTTACATGTTACTAGTAGAATTTATGTGTGCTTATCGAATTGTTGTTGTATACTCCGCATACCAATGGTTCGATGATCAGTGAAGCAGAATGTAAGATGCAAACGTGACGAACAACCGTCATTTTTTGTATTATAATTGGAGCTGTTTGGAGTTGTTCAAGCAGAAGTAGGAGCTTGTTGTAGTGCTACAAAATTGGCTCAGGTTCCTTTATGTGTATCGTATAATCTGGTGTAACCCACATAAAATTCGCGGTTTGAGTTGTTGAAAGTATCTAAAACGTCTACAGGTGACCACGGAAAAATTCGCCCCAAACAAGAATTCGACATGAGACATGTCCGGGTATCTGGTCTCATACAAACCTTCCCTTCAATTGTAGCCAATGATATTCTGTTTAAGCAATTTATAAAAACCAATCAAAACCGCTTATAGTTTAACTGGACACGGTTGATAGA
>NW_008649033.1:149249-152242 GCF_000247585.1 Phytophthora nicotianae INRA-310
TGTAGCTGGCAGCTGACGCCGTCGGACAACTTCCAGGTGAGACTGTCTCACTATGAGTCAGGCATCGCCCAGCAACTGCACACTTCGTGCAGCCACTAAATTGGATGTGTTCTGACGGCCTGGAAGTTCCGCTGCGGTGATCCAAGCTGAATGCTTAGAATCCACTACACAGCCCCCCAAGCTTGGTCACCGCTCCAAACGCTCGGTCACCGCGCGAGCGTAGTCATTCCGACTAGCTGTGCTGGCCACGGTCCCTGCGATGTCGAATGGCTCGGCTCCGTTTGCCACCAGGTTTCGTTCCGTCCCCTGCGGCTGCGGTACTCGACCGCGTCTGGCGACCTGCAGATCGGTGGAGTTCTCGGTCCCCAGCCAACCCAGTCGCGGTCTGCCCCAGACTTGTTCGATCTCCGTCGTGGAGGTCTTGGTCTCCCTGCTGGACGCCATGTCCATCGGCAGTTCGACGTCGCTTCCTACCAGCTTGCCGGCGCCGTGTCGGTCGCGTAGTAGTAGTACTAGTTGGCGGATCAGCCGGTTCCCCACGCTGTCCACCACCTTGTTGCAGCGTCTGCCAGAACTCGTGGAGCCTCTGGTCATCCGTCTGCTTCACGTAGTTGTCCACCAAGACGCGAATCTCCTTCGCAAGATCAGTCATAGGCTCGTACGAATCTTCAATAGATTGTAGACCTTTCCATCCGACCTTGATCTCGTAGTCCTTGATGTTGTCGTTCCACTGATGGCCCTTGAGCTTGTCCACTGCTAGCACGATGCCTTGTGCTGAAATGTGTTCGAGCAGCTCGTCCGTCACCTCCAGGCTGTCATCAGCGTACATCTTCAATCTCGAGGCGTGCACGTCCAGTTCTTCACCGGTTACCAAGTGCTGCACTCGAAATGAGTGAGTGTCGGCACGCACCACACGATACGGTCCCACCCACGTCACTCGTAGCTTGTTGCTTTGCTTCTCATCCACTCGAGAACGCAGAACGTAGTCACCCACCGTGAAGTTCACCAAATTCTCACCGCGCTCGCGCTTCTTGTTGAGCAGGCGTTGCTTGAGCCTCTTGTCTTCAACAACACAGTGCATGGCTTGTATACTCTCACGTAGGTCAGCGAGATAGCCGTCGATCTCGTCACTCGTAGGTACCTGCTGTAGTCTCTTAGCCTCAGGTAGGTAGAATTCTTGTAATGGAGTCGGGTTCTGTAATCCAGTAAAAAGTTCCAAAGGTGATCGGTTCCCCAGCGATGGCACGGCGGTATGGTTCAAATTCACCTGAACCAGCGGGACCAGATTCACCCAGTCCTTCTGTCTCACTTTGTAGGATAGAATCATCGCCTTGATGACTTGGAGTATGTCTCGATTCACTCTCTCGACAGATCCGTTCACCCACGGACTGTAAGCGGTCGTGAAGGTCTGTTGTGTACGCAGTCGGTGGCTCAGCTCCGTTATCACTTCATTCTTGAAGTGTGAGCCATTGTCCGACACCCACACGGGTGGTACTCCAAACCTTGAGTGCCACGCCAGTAGCGCTTCAGTCGTCACTCTGCTGTCGGCAGTGTCCGCCACTATCAGCTCGCAATAGTGTGTAGCATGGTCTTTCAAGACCAGTAGGTACTTGCTAGATCCGTAGCTTGCTCCCATGTACAAGAAATCAAATGGAGAACGCCATTGCGTGTGCTGCAGTCGATCACTTCACCCCAGGGTCGTGGGATGATTCTCCCTCCTCGACAGTGCAGGCACATCAAGCAATCGTTCACAAATTTAGCCACCGTCTCCTTGATCTTGTCGATCTTGAAGAGTCGACCAAGGTGGGCGGTCATGGCTTGTTGGCCACGGTGTCCTTGGGCTCCGCAATGTGCAACGATGCACAGTCGTTGTATGAGCTCAGTCGCTTCACGCGGCACCCAGATCCGGTTGTCCACCGTGATCACACCGTCCGGAGTAGTCGCCGCTCCCATCGGCAGCTCGTACTTCGGTCTGTGCGTTCCTTGCCCTGTAGTCCGTAGTCTGTCGTAAGTCCATCAGGTCGGCTGACTTCTTCACCGGTAGGACGGGGCTCGACCATCGGCTCTTGGGGTTCTCGTAGACGAGTCCGAGCTCTACAAGACGGGCATTAAATTCATGTAAGAACTTACGAATGTGCGGAGGATATTTACGGGGCTTACACTTTGTTGGACGAGCCCCATCCTTCAGACGCACTTCGAGTGGCGGGACATTTGCCGGTGGGTCTCCACGCAACTCCAATCTCCACACGTCATACGCGTGCACAATCGTACGCAAAGTCTCCACATGCTCCAACGGAAATCCATTCTCCACGGCACGGTCGATCATTCTCTCCACAGCGGCATAAATGTCGTCATCTCCACATGGCCCCGATCCATCCACCTTGGCGGGCATCTCGTCCGCTTCCAGATCAATCGGGTCGCCACTGGTCTCATCTTCGTCGCGTGTGGCCAGTTGTTCCAACTGGTGATCCACGTCGATGCCGAGTGAGGTCAACAGATCGTTGCCCACTATGAACTCTCCGTCGTCGACGTCCATCACGAGAACGTCCACTGCGTTCATCGGCTCCACTGGTCCGACGGCAGTGTGGATCCTTACGTGTAGCTTGGCCTTCCATTTGGCCGTCACTGTCGTTGATCCGAACGTCTGGTTCGTGACTGGAACATCGAGTTCCTCGGCGATCACACTTGGGTCCACGGACTTCAGCTCCTCCCAGTGTGATCTCCCGATCACTGTGTAGTCCGATCCACTGTCGGGGCAGTATGGCAGCTCCAGCTTGCCATTCAAAGTTACCACTCGATCAGTAGATGGTAGCAGCTCTCCTAGCCGCTTGAGTCTTGTCTTCTTGCTCTTACGAGCCTCACGCAGTTTCTTCAGGATCGCCTCCTTCTCTTCCGGAGTTGCCCTTGTGCACTCACGTAGCCAGTGTAGCTCCTGGCACTTCGGGCATGGTCCTGGCGGAGGTTTCGTCGAGTTTGAGGGCCTTGGCTTCGAG
>NW_008649033.1:154344-155383 GCF_000247585.1 Phytophthora nicotianae INRA-310
CTTCAAATTACTAGAATGGTCAGCTGAAATACACTTGAACGAACATAGTAACATTTAGTTTGACCAGCCAAAGTCAAAACGCAGAATTGATACAGCTTGCTTTAACCCCTTACTTCCCGTATGTTTAGCCTATCCACATCAGAGGTATATAGCTTTTTTTTTGGCATCTATGTTATGTTTAGCCGCTCAACATAACGGGAAATGAAACTTGATGTTTGTATTGGGCACGTCTCAAGGGAAAGTCATACAAAAGTTAAGAGAAGCTTGTGGGGCTAAAACGGGCAAATACACAGTCTTAGGGTACTCCCTCCCATCCACGGATTCACGGGATAATGAGGGGGCTGTGTCACAATTCAAGAACGGGTGGCCGTCAGACAAGAACCCTTGCCATTCTTCAAAAAGCAGCCAAGACAAGAGGTGGCATGGTGGGGTTGTCGGCCAAGCAGCCGCGCCGTCGGTTGACGGGCAATGAGCGTCAGTTCTTATTGGTAGGGCTGTCGGAGCGGCACCAGCGGAGGATGCGACGGCTCGTTGGTGGGACTGAGCAAGCGGAGCACAAGCAGAGCGGTACAGTTACGGTAAAGAAGAAACCACGGAAGAAGACGGTGAAGCTAACAACCCCTGGCGTGGCGAGACGAAGCGTCGGTCCTTTGGAACCTGCCGAGACCAAGACAACGACGGCGATGGACACGACGGGACAGCAAAAGCCGTGGGGTCACCAGAAGCAAAGGAGACAACGGAGGCGTTGCGGTTGTCGACAGCTGCAGAGACGACGACGGAGTCGATGGAGCACTCGACGGAGCTTTCCGACGCTACGGTGGCGGTGGTAGCGAAAGTCGTAGCGGGTGTGATAGCCACAGTGACTGCGAGAGAGATGTAAACTCCTATACGCGTCACATCCAGCGCGTCGTCGGTATCACAACGCTCACGCACGAGCAAGAAACCAATGGTTGCGACAGGAGTTCCGGCAAACGTTGTCGAAGCGTCCCTGCAAGATTCCGCCGGGACCGAAAATGCTAATGGAGAGCCCGGTTTGAAC
>NW_008649033.1:158882-159489 GCF_000247585.1 Phytophthora nicotianae INRA-310
AAACATTTTAGGATTAAGTAGGTTGATGTGGGATAATGATATCTGATGCATAACACATTCACTGCTTATATGCTGCCTACAGTGCGTGCTCCTTGATTGCTGTAGCCCCTTCACATCATTTGTCGCTGCTTCACTACAATTATTGCTTCCCTATGAGTGTAAAATAACCAGAACTCTATAATATCTGTGGCGTCAGCGCAGACGTCGGCGGACAAGACCGCACACTTCCTCTAAACGATGCTTACAAATCAACCTAGCCCTATTCGACCAAACGAACTCAGCTGCTGACTATAGAACCAGCAGGCGTATCCCTGTATATCGGGAACGCGGCTAAGGCTCATTCCACAGTTGGCGCCTTTGAGCAAAAGCGCTCGTCTTCTGGATCTACGCTTCGACCACGTCATGCCTCGCGGTACTGCGAAGGGCGGTGCAAAAGAACCCGCCAAGCCTGCTGGCGGAAAGGCGCAGAGCTCTAAGCGTCATAGCAAAGGCTTGGCACTCAAGGAGGCTACTAAGGTAGTCTCCGAGGTTGATGCCTCGGGTGACTCGGCTGCGAGCAAGCTTACGCCGCAATCGGTCGCCTTCAATGTCCTTAGACGACCGTCCG
>NW_008649033.1:159589-161813 GCF_000247585.1 Phytophthora nicotianae INRA-310
TAGGCAGGCTTATTAAGTAGACGCCGACTCGGTAACCAGTCCTGGTGTGATAGTCTGACTTGGAACTTTAAGGCAAAGTGTCAGTTTCGTAGCCTGGACCAGTTTAGTAGCCTCGGCCTTTTTTAACCTGTTATATTAAGCTACACCGCTGCCAACGATCATAATTGGTTGATATTGAGCTAGCAAACTCTCCCCTGATCTCCTCCAGCAGTTTATACTCTGGCCAGTGGTCAGTGGCTACACACACACACGCTTCTCCACCATTGGGAAAATACGCGCCAAGTACAGCGAAACAGAGCTCCATTGCGCTGTCCAAGCCGTTCTCGCTGGCGCAGAGTTAAAGGCAACAAGTAAACAAATGAAGATCGGGCATAGCACGCTGAAGAAAAATACGTAGCTGCTGCACGCAAAAACCAGCCTCATGAGCTCAAGCGTCGTGAGCCGCCTCCAATGCTTTCGAGGACCGCTGAAAACGACATTAGAGACTGGATTCTCCAGTGACAGGTGACCGGCCATCCTGTCGGAGGGCAAGACGTCTTGCACATGGAACAGCAGATTGCCGAGCTCATGTGTGGTGTGAGTGTAGGTGAGGGGTGGTTGCGGCGCTTCATGCAGCGTAACCCTTCACTTTCACTAAGAACGTCGCAATCTGTGACCAAAGTGCGCAATGAAGTTGAAGAAAGCGACCTGTCACAACTATTTTCGTCGCTAGCCAAGGCGATCTTTGAGCATAACATGGGTGCTGCACGTGTATTTAACGTGGACGAGACGGCTATTCAAACGAAACGAGAACACAAGCGCGTGGTAGCAGCAAAGGGATCCAAGAATGTTTGGCACAGTGATATCAAAACTCACTTTCACCTCAGTTTTGTTGCGTGTGGTAGTGCCAATGGTTACGTCGCTCCTCCTCTCTTTATTTTTTCTGTAGGACAAAAGAAAATGGCAGTTAAGGCACTGCCGCCCTTATTGGAGGCGTGGATTCAACCTGAACAGGAAGCCTGGGTCTAGTCGGCCCGTTTAAACAAATAAACCAATTTATGTCATACACCTTCATCTTTATGATGTTGAAGGGTATCTTTTTCTCAACATGCCTGGCACTTGTACTGCCCTTTCTCGTGTACAAAGGTATAGTTTGATCAAGTCAAGGAGGCTACTAAACTGGCAAGACGACAAAATTTTTGAAATCGGAAAGAATGCATTATAAAACAGCTTCACCTGTTGCAATTTATTTGTTAAAAATCTCAAAAATTGGCCATGTTACTCCTCTTTTCAACGCTACCTCATATGTGTCAATTGGACTATTAGATGCCGAGTTATTGCATACTTAATGAAAGCACTCAACCGAGGCTACTAAACTGACACTTTGCCTTATGTTTTCGTCTGATTTTACTTCTCTCAACATTGACCTGGTGATTTGCCGAGATTTAGTGGAAAAAAATAGTCGAAGTGCAAAATATTAGCATCTCCATTCTACAAAACTAATTTTTAAAAATAATACTTACGAATTCGGGTTTAACTCGAATTTTCACGAAACTTCTAATGCTTTATGTTTAGTAAATTTGATGAATGTCTACTTCTTTCCCTGGTGCGACAACAAAACAACCAAAATAAAAATATTTTCGTCCAATCAGAGAACCACTTAAATAGACGAATATATCGATCAATCAAGTTTAGCATTCGTTTATAATTCACATTTCCAAAGATGACTGCAAAGAGAACCAAAGCGCCGTACGGGTGCGCGCCGAAGAAGACATGCAAGAAGTGCGACAGGAAGATCTCCTGTACTAACATCTTCAAGCATATCAAGGTATGCAAGGGCATAAAGCTGCCAGAGTTGCGCAGCGAGATCCGGAAGAAGTCATGAGAAAAGAATCGCGCTAAACGCGTAGGCTTCCAGCGCGACCAGCGCCAAGTGTTTCGAGGAATTACAAGGTACCAAAAATTAAAATTCGCGTATTCCTTGCATTTTGCTTCCCAGTTGTTGAACCGTTGCATGAACTTCATCTGAAGATAGAGTCGATATTTCTCGATACGAACCCGCTCTCGTAAACCGTGAGTGTACCCGCTTCTTCCATGTCCTCCTTATATTGTGGGAGAAGGTTAAAGCTCTCCCGAACCGCTGTGTAGTTCTGTGTATTTTGCCACTCTTGGGGAAGATGATGGCTTTTGTCCGGATGCAAGAACAGCAGCAGCGCATGAAACCATTTCTTCGACAGCAATTCGT
>NW_008649033.1:162158-163321 GCF_000247585.1 Phytophthora nicotianae INRA-310
GAGTAGGGAAATATTCTATCACCTTACCTAAACCCAAACTTGACGTTTCTGCGAACTAATCCTATATAGTCAAGCGGGATTGTGCCGTGCTTGGTCCTGGGCTTAAGCACGCGGGCTCACACACAAAACATGGATTTGGGTTGCGGAGCGAGTTGGCTTCAATCACTCCTGTCATTTTCCTTTTAAACGGTTACTGAAAAAATCTCCCCCTGTACTCAGTATTTGGTGCCCTCTATATGTATATCGGTCGCGGGTTTATATAGCATCATACCTTGAAATTCGAAGCTTTAGGAATGCAATTTATGCTCTATTAAAGGTATCATACATACAAATCCCGAAGTTGATCAAGACGCAATACCATATAACCCAGGGTTTGGGCTGAATGGTTCTCGAGTGATGATAGCATGAGTTTGTAGCCTGTTCATCTAGTGCAATGCAGAAGTACACAGTAGCCACTCTCGCGCGTTTCGTAGGTTTAGACATATTGCCAAAGAGGCGTTTCGTTGACTATGAGTCGCTTATGCTGTGCTAGCCCTTAGGGACTGTTTCTTTTCAGAATATAACTGCAACCAGAATAGCAAATCAAACTAAACATTTTAGGATTAAGTAGGTTGATGTGGGATAATGATATCTGATGCATAACACATTCACTGCTTTTATGCTGCCTCCACCTACGGTGCGTGCTCCTTGATCGCTGTAGCCCCTTCACATCATTTGTAGCTGCTTCACTACAATTATTGCTTCCCTATGAGTGTAAAATAACCAGAACTCTATAATATCTGTGGCGTCAGCGCAGACGTCGGCAGACAAGACCGCACAATTCCTCTAAACGATGCTTACAAATCAACCTAGCCCTATTCGACCAAACGAACTCAGCTGCTGACTATAGAACCAGCAGGCGTATCCCTGTATATCTAACTCCGTCTCGTACGCTACCAGACCGGTGAGCGCTCTAGCGTTCCCATGGCCCAGCCAACCACCAACGGGTATCAGCGTATTCCTCAGGATTAGCTTTATTCTGACTTTGAGAGTCAGAATACAGAAAGTCGGAGAGTATAGTTTACTCCAGTAAGATCTTCTCATATCCTTAAAGAGCTACGGTAGATTAACAATGCCTATGCGTATACTATTATATTGGTAGTTATTCTGAAATGAAACAACTC
>NW_008649033.1:166481-167487 GCF_000247585.1 Phytophthora nicotianae INRA-310
GCAAATTGGAGGAGTAGTGGCTAATCTAGTGTGAGTTTTGTCCAAATGTCTCTAATTTTTGTCAACGGAGGAAGTACTTCTTTGTTTAGATTTCAATTGAGCTGAGAAAACGTAAGATGCAATCGCCGACGTTATGGGGGCGACTTCTCTGCTCCTGGCCGGCTTCTCGTATGAGTCTTAGTACTGTGGTGAGCTTGATTTGGGCATTTCTCCGTTTTCGTTTGCTTGGTTTTAACTCCAGTGTGTTGTACCCAATCTTAAACAGCTCGATGGCATGAGCTTCACCACGGATGGCCGGCATCGGTTTTCCAAGGTCTTTTTCAATCCCATTTATGATATGCCGCATCATAACTGACCACTCTGACAATGTTGCTTTCTTTTGTGGCGTGTCCAGATCGTCCGATGGTATGCTCTTGAATGGTAGATAGTTAAGCTTCGGATTGCCGAACCACCACAGCATCCACGCCCCCAGTGGATCGATACTTGGGAAGGCGAAGTCTTTTGGAAGCACATGAAATTTTCACCCCATGTATGATAATAGCGAATTTGTGCTGGCGATGGAGTTGACGAGGCCGCTGATTTATCTTTTTGAAGCCCAACTTCTTCTAATAACGCTCTTTTTTCTTCACGCAAAAGGTCCCTCGTTATATTACCCGCTGCCACACCTTTCTTTTCCAATATCGCTTCCATTCTTTGTTCAAGTTTATCAGGAAGGGAGTCGATAGACTGCTGCTGCTTACCAAGGTTTTTGTAGAGCTCAATGCAGGGCGGAATACCTGTCGGGAGCATCCAGCTCGAACCCCCAAGTTGAAGTTGCACTTGTAGGCTGTGAAAAACGTTCACATTCGTAAATACAATTGTCGAGAGCAGCGGGTGGTTTGCTGGTATATTCTGCTGTAAGTACTCCCCGTGAAAAACCAGCGACGCCAGACATAACTGCAATATGCTATTTAAATTAGGTTCATCCGCAAGACTTGGAAAAACCGTTCTCAACACTGATGTTATT
>NW_008649033.1:171923-181144 GCF_000247585.1 Phytophthora nicotianae INRA-310
GGTTATCGGAGTACCCCCTCCGTCAGTCGGCAGTCCAGGGCACTGTGTGTCTGAGTGGATCGCAACGCGATTTTGCGAATCCCACTCCACCACAACAAACTGCTTCAAGTTCTCCAGTTGCGAGCTTCTTAGAGAGGTGACGATGTCATCACCGAGCTGTAACTTGTTCACCAGCGCCTCATATTCCTTCAGCTTTGCGGACGCGAGAAGGTCATCGACTTTCGACGTCCCGGCATGGATCAGACCACCAGGGTAGCCTCTTTCTTCGTTGTTGTCGGTCGCTGCTCCGTCAATTCGTAGCAATCTCCGAGTGGGCATATCATCGTGATGTATGACAAAGAATCGAGAGTCACGTGGTAATTTCTCCGCTGTTATCTTTGACGTAGTAGTCGCCGACGCACTGTGAGCAAATGCAAAGAGAACACCAGTTACTAGCAATGCGATCGAATAACGACGCATTGTCGAGATTGACTTGGCGGGCGGTCGTGGAGTTCGAGTTCTCGAAGAATTTTGCAATGAGGCTGGAGGGCCAGCGGTCTTCAAACCCAGCAAAATCATACACAACGTTAAGATTTGAATTATGTTCGTAATCAATTAAAGGCGAAAGACATCCAGTGCGAAGGTTCGTAAACTGAAGCGGTTTTAGAGGGATTTTGAGATAATGTATCAATTGGTCACAAAAAGATTACATCTATACGATCTGATATAACGAGATATTTGAATCTGGAGGTGAGTGTCCTAACAGAAAAAAAAACTACAAAACAGCAAATGTATAATGCAAACAAGCCGAGCGGAGGGAAGATCGAACTGGCTTGTGGGCTGCATCCTCTACTCACACCGCCCACTAATAAAGTGGTGTCCACTGAGCAGCCTATAAGAATCTTACCACTTTGATTGGCTGACACACGCTCAGCCAGTGAACAGCCCCAAGGAGCGTGACAGCCCTGTAAACAGGTGATTGACAGTACCCCATAGTGAAGGGAGGGGAGGCGTTAGCAACTTATATATTGACACCATTTACAGTTTGATGTATCCTTTCTCAAACTTTGGCCAATCGGACCTCAAAACGTAGGTCCTAAGAAGCGGAGGATAGGGTTCCATCTAGGATTTGCTGTGGTGGTTGTAATGATTTAAATCGTTGGCATCTGTAGCTTCAAGTCCTACGTAAGAGCTCCGATCTTATGTAAGAGGGCCGATTTAGAAATAAGGTCCGAATGGCCATAAATTCGTGGCCATTTTCTCCTACGTACGCCCTCCGCTGGAGGACGACATGGGAGGGTGCACAAATAATTAGAACTAGCTTTAAAACCACAGTCGATATTCATAACGCGACGTCTAGCTAACTTCGAATCACTCTGCATCGAAGGCAACTACAGCAAGAGATGCTATGGAAGCAGAGGTAGAGAACTGTGTGGGTATTTCTTCAGTATTAAGCATGGAAGTCTAAATACGGTGCTTTAACGTTAATAGTAGCGTAATGCTACTATCATGAGTGATATCTCTGCCGTTTTATGTTACAGACCAGCCTTTTACTCGCCCCCCAGGGTAGGTTTTACGGGGCCTTACGTAGGGGCAAAGGCCTTACGTAGGACCATAAATCGGAGGGCGTTTTGGTAGAAAGGCACAATAATGGTAGTCTACCATTGGTAGAATCCGGATTCTTTTCTACCATATGCCTTTTCAGGGAAGAGAGCTAAATCTTGAGATACTAGTACTAGGTACGCACGTTGATTTGGCTCTTGCACGTCTTGAAAGGGTTAATATCCAGTAAACCTGGTTGTCAAAGTGCGAAGCATAAACGCAAGAGTAAATTCCACAAAGATGATCGAGATAAGAGAGTTGGAGAAAAGAGGAAAGGGAAGGAATTGGGCGAACCGTGACAAGTAATTTCAATTACTTGTCACGGTTTGCCAGTTTGTATTGCATCAGGTTCAAAACGATGGATACCTCTATTCTGTTGTCTTGCACGCTGCGGGATCTCGAGTGGGCTTTATCTGTATCGTGATGCTGGAAGTGACCCGTGCGTGTCCAAGATGGCTGAGCAACTACTAGAATGTGCTTTGAGAGGCGGGAGTTTATTCAGCCTCGAACATTGAGCCATCGAACACCCTGCCTATATGAGGAACGATAGCGCCGACCTCTTCTGCCTCAATGACGTTATTTGTTGTCCGTCCTCGAGACTGCATATCCCACGTTTTTTGTTCTGTTTGCATTCGATGAGTGCTATTGCGAAGATTTTCAAAACACACGATGGTAGATATAACGAAGGCTACATAGGAACATGTAAAAGCTTACCAGCTAACCTTTATCTCTAAATAGTGTGCTGTATTAGAGGCATGTGTCTTACTCTACACTCTCCAGTCAGAGGTGGCAAAGAAAACCAACAAAAAAAATGTAATCTTCTTTGTCTTTTAACAAGATAAAAGAAGAATTATTTCAACAGCATTGCAAATGGCAATGTCGAACCTGCCCGATAGTCGTGTTGAAAGCCACCAAACGCAATAGTATGCTCACTAGTCGCCCCTCTATCTTCTTTCTAACAAGCCTCATTCAGCTCAGTGTTTTTAGCACCACACTCGGATCATTCGAGAAAATAGATGCCTCCACTATACTACCATCTTCAATAGCACTAATGCGTTCGAGTGCCGTTAGAGAGAGTTGGTTAATGCGAGAACGATAGCGTCTCAGTTTAAACGTTGTCCCACATCCTATTCGGAACGTGCAATGTGTGTGATAGTAAACAAAGTAAAAAAAAATTCCAATATGCTTCTATTATAAGATTAAAAAGAAGAAAATCGGGCTTCATTTGCAATCTTCTTTTTCATTAAACTAAGAATGAGTAAAAGAAGACTCGCGATCCCTGTCTCCAGTAAACGGTTTAAACTAGACATGTTGTCGGATTTAACTAGTTTGATCAAGAGAATAAGGTATAATGCCGTAAGTTAAGGTAAGGATCCGTTAATCTTCGTTGCATTACCGCAATAAATCTACTGTATAACAGCTTATAGCTGGATAGAGTAGCAAAGAAATGTCAGCAGCTTTATACGTGAAAAATATTATTCTTTATTTAGCGTCAAAGGTCTCGATTGCTTCAAGTAGGCTTTCGACGAACCTGCAGAATTCGTGTCCAACGATGATATGTGATAGCTTAATTTCGCGTAACGTCGGCAACGAAACGAGCAAGCTGCGCACTAAGTAAGAAGATGATCTCAGGTTACAAAAATCTACGAGTAGTGAACAAAATGGTTGATTCTAGGAAGAAGCTTTTGGCCAGTGCGTTGTATGACTGGAAGTGATCCGATGAAACATCCCCTATCAACTCCTAGTGCTAAAACGTTTTTTGAGTGATGATGACTTACAAATCATATTCAAAGAAAGGTTATGATCCAAAAAGTAAGTTTGTCATATTTAACTCAGCCTCGGTTTTTTAACCTTAGAAAAAATTGCTTGGACGTGGGTCGGTGTTGCAAATTGAGCAGCGCAATTGCGTAACTGAAGTTGACGGTATTAGCTCGATCGTGTCGGCAGAGCTCACTGACGACGGTGACGGTTTACGCGGACGAGTTTGCGAAGTCACTGGATCATGCGGCTGATTATTATGCATCACGATTACGGCGTAGATGTAGCGATGGTTGGTGTAAAGAGTCTCGAAGGAGTTTGTAGGAGGCAGCTTAGATAGCGACGAAAGTCTCTCTACTCATCTCTCATTAATAAACATTCGCTCTAGACAGCAAGTCATCCGGATCTGCGCGATAAACTGTCATTATTACGCATACTAAGCAACAGTGAGTTTGTCACTCTAGGTCTAATAGCCATGACCCACTCGATTCTCAGGCTGCCGTACGTTTCTGTGCGTCATCTGCGAGTTCCTCCCACGTCCAGTGCTCGAATAACAGGAAATACAGACATGAAGCCGACACAAGGATGCCCAGTCCAAAACCCACCCAGAGACCCTCGACGCCGAATCCCCAGTAAAAGCCCAGCAGCGCAGCAAGTGGAGTACCGAAAATATAGTACGCCACTGCATTAATAGTAGCACCAACGGTTTGCTTCCCGGCACCTCGAAACACACCTTGCAGTACGGTATTTTGGCCGTCAAGGATCTCAAACGGAGCCCACACTGCCAATGCATTCGCGGCTCGCACAATACTCTCTTGATCGTTGAGAAGAAGACTTGGAAGAGTCCAGCGTGTTGCGTACAAAAACGCAATAAACGATAATGATATCGCTAGTGTGAGAGTCAGCGCCACAGTGCACGAAGCCTTGGCCAGCTTGGGTAAATTAGCACCGAGACAATTGCCCACGCGGATGTTCACTGCGACTGCTAGACCAGCAAATATCATGTAGATAATGCTGTTAATGTTGACCAGTACTGAGTGAGCACTCATTGATACCACGGCGTTAGGTAGTACTCCAGCCAATAAAGTCAGCAACTCAAACGCAAACCATTCCATCGTCATCATGAGGCAGCCAGGCACTCCTAGTCGCAAGAAGAGGCCCACATGCGCTACTGCTTCCTTGATATCCCAACCACTCCACCACTGATTTAAGTGATCTGGGTGGTAGTAAAAATACGGAATCAGTAGTACTGGCAGCGTAATATTTCCAAGAGATCTTGACAACGCGATGCCCTCAAAGCCCATTGGTGTGTGGTACGTTAACACGTAACCAGTTACGATGTTCACCACGTTGCCGATCGTCGCGATGATGACTAATGGCTTCATGATATTCTGCGCTTGCAGAACCTTACGTACAAGTTCGTATAATACAATGAACGGCATTCCCAGCAACATCCACCTCGAGAAAGTCTGCGCGAGTTTGGAGATCTCCTCGTCCTGCCCCAAGAAAACCATGACGCTCTCTGTGTACCAATTCAACAGGAAAATAGGCCCGAAGACGGCTGCTAGTACTAGCAAACCCGCTTGGAAGTAGACGCCAATTTTTTCATATCGCTTGGCCCCATACGCTTGAGAACACAAGGTGTCCAACGCCGACGAGAGGCCGAAACATATCGAATAGTTCGTCAGGTTCAATAACTGTAGCAGTTTAAAGAACAAGTCAGTTAATACCATACCACTTCTCAATATTATTATTAAAAAAAATTACCATGGTCGAGAGTGTGGCGGCGTCTACGTATTGCTGTGTGTACGGCGAGTCCATGTGTCCCGCTAGAACAATACACGTGAGTCCTGGCAGGAACTCGAGCGCCGTCGTGCCTACCTGTTAATTAATCGCGATATGTTAATGACGATGCTGTTACATATACGACACATTCCATTTTTTTTTTTTCTTACGACGGGATAGACAAGAGCCAGCAGCGTCTGCAGTTCCTCCGTCGCATTAGGTTCCGGCTCACTGGGCTTCAGTTCGTGGCACTCGGCGACGGCCACGAAGGTGTCGTCCTGCTGGAGCAGCAGCGGCCGCGTCTCGTTCGGCGCCACCATTTCTTCCCGACCACCAAAAGCCCAACTGATTGTTTGCGTCCGCCGTAAAAGCCCAACTGATTGCTTGCGTCCGTCCACCCTACGCAGTCAGAGAGTCCATAATCAGATGTCGTGACTAAAAATCATAATGGCTGGTGGGAAGCAGCCAAGTCACCATCACAGCAATCGCAAACGCCGAAAGAATCAGAACAACACTTCAATAAAAAAAAATGGATGGGCTAATGGCTTAAAAATTAAAAAAATAAATAAGCCAAAGTTTTAAGAATTCAGCATGGTACTCATGCAATGGAGACTTACCGGTAATGTAAGGAGACCTCTAGTTTTGTACTACTAGTAGTAGTTGTATTAATACTAGAGTAGTAAGATTCTATTCCGCCGTGCGCTTCTGGGCTTCTTCAGCGAGTTCTATCCACGTCCAGCGTTCGAACAACATGTAGAACTGCAGCGAGGCAGCCACGAAGATACCGAAGCCGAAACCCAACCACAAGCCCTCGACTCCCAAAGCAAAGTGGAAGGCCAGTACTCCAGCAACTGGGATACCGAACACATAGTACGCCACTGCATTCACTGTAGCAGCCACTTTCTGTTTGCCTGCACCACGGAAAATACCTTGAACGACAGCATTAAGTCCATCTAGAACCTCCAACGGAGCCCAGACTGCCAACACACTAGCAGCTCGCGCGATACCTTGAGCATCATTAAGGAAGAGACGTGGGATCTCGCCACGCAGCACGTACAACATCATCGCAAATGTCGAGGATATGGCTAATGTTAACGTTAACGATACAGTACAAGCCAGTCTCGCCTGTTTCGGTGCATTGGCGCCAAGACAGTTGCCCACACGGATGTTAGAGGCGACTGCGAGACCCGCAAATGTCATGTAGATAGTGTTGTTAACGTTAACAAGCACAGCATGGGCACTGACCGACACGACAGCACTTGGTAGAACGCCAGCCATCAGCGTAAGCAGCTCAAACGCCCACCATTCCATCGTCATCATCAGCGCGCCAGGTATTCCTAGACGCAAGAACAATCCCACGTGTTCGAATGCCACTCGCATGTTCCAGCCACGCCACCATTGGCTCAAGTGGTGAGGGTGGTAGTAGAAGTACGGGATGAGTAGGAACGGTAGCACCATGTTGCCCAATGATCTGGACAGAGCGATACCCTCAAAACCCATCGACGTATGATATGTCAGCCAGTAGCCCGATACGATGTTGACAACGTTGCCTACTGCCGCAATAAACACCAACGGCTTCATGATGTTTTGCGCTTGCAACACCTTGCGCACTAATTCGTAGAGGAAAACGAACGGTACGCCGGGTAGCATCCAACGTGAGAAACTCTGTGCTAGTCTGGAGACTTCAGCGTCTTGGCCCATGAAGAGCAAAAAGCTCTCGGAGTACCAGTTAACGAGGAAAATTGGTCCGAGACAGGCACCGATAATCTGTAAGCCAGCTTGGTAGTAGATACCGATCTTTCCGAAACGTTTAGCACCGTACGCTTGAGAACACAGCGTGTCTAGCGCCGATGTAAGGCCAAACCCAATGGAATACGCCGTGATGTTCATGAACTGCGATAGTTGACATAACCTGTTAGTTACGCTCTCTGTTACAGTTATAATAGCAAATGTGGCGCTTACCATTGTTGAGAGTGTAGCGGCGTCCACATATTGCTGCGTGTGTGGCGACTGGATGTGTCCTGCCAGTATAATACACGTAAAACCAGGTAAAAACTCGAGCGCAGTCGTCACAACCTGCGGGTTATCACCAAAGTATCCGTTAATAAAAATCCCATTGACATTGGTGACATTCACTCTCGATACGTACGACGGGGTACACTAGTTTGAGTAGTGTCTTGAGCTCTTCGATGACGTGAGGCTCGGCTTCGTCTTGAGTTTCGAGACTGCCGGGGATCCCCACGACTGTGTCTTTGTTGTAGTCCAACAGCGGCTGCTGTTCGCCGCCATATTTTACGAAGGTAGGGCTGCGCGGCTCGAATGCCATGGGATAAACGCACTACAGCAGCAGGATGTTGGAGCCAAGTCCGATGTTGCAATGTCGGGATAACCAGTCAGACAAGTGTCGTTACGTCGACGGTTGTTGAATGGCAAAACGGGTGGGCATGAGTGATGGTCTTTTATGTAGTGCACGTCAAATTGAAAATGGCAGAAATGACAATAAGTTTGTGAACTTTTGCTTAAGAAGCTCACAAGATTATTGTCATTTCTGCACAACTATCATTTCATGATAAAAAATTATTGTACACCACTCCGTCCCGAAAATGCTGCACGAAAGCGCTTTTCCTGGGTTCTATTCGCTAAAAAAGAGCAACAACGCATGCAATTGGTAGAAATAAATAGAGCGCATGTTGTGCTTTTTATTGGTGTGCGCAGATCGTCATGTCCTCCAAAATTGCCCTGAACCAGTCAAAATTGTGCCGGTGAGGAGGAAAATCTGCGTGTGTGAGAAATGCGCATTCAAGATTTCGCCCACCCCTGCCATATTGCCCTGAATGCCTGCCTCCAAGACCAAGGAATTAAGCGATGAAGACCGCACGCGCGTTGTTAGGAACAGCAGCAAACGCGAACCGTTGACGAGCTCATTGCAGTTGTTGAAGCTGTATACTGGAAGCTGCCACCGTCCACTATAAATGCCGTCTTCCTAAGCTTGCAAACGACGATGGATAGATGCATAGAGGAGAAAGGTGGAAACGACTTTAAAGCCGTTCACTTGGGGAAAACTCACCTGTAGAAGGAGGGAAGACTTCCTTTAAGCGTCCGATGTTCAAGTAGAGTAGCTGAGGTCCTGTCTCTATCGTAGGGATTTGCTAGCATAGTGAAATCAAGTATAAAATGGTGTGAAGCCGATCCGTGTAACTTTTTCGGGACGGAGTAGTAGGAAAGAGGATAGCGTGGTGAGGGTGGAAATAGGCAGGCTTATTAAGTAGACGCCGACTCGGTAACCAGTCCTGGTGTGATAGTCTGACTTGGAACTTTAAGGCAAAGTGTCAGTTTCGTAGCCTGGACCAGTTTAGTAGCCTCGGCCTTTTTTAACCTGTTATATTAAGCTACACCGCTGCCAACGATCATAATTGGTTGATATTGAGCTAGCAAACTCTCCCCTGATCTCCTCCAGCAGTTTATACTCTGGCCAGTGGTCAGTGGCTACACACACACACGCTTCTCCACCATTGGGAAAATACGCGCCAAGTACAGCGAAACAGAGCTCCATTGCGCTGTCCAAGCCGTTCTCGCTGGCGCAGAGTTAAAGGCAACAAGTAAACAAATGAAGATCGGGCATAGCACGCTGAAGAAAAATACGTAGCTGCTGCACGCAAAAACCAGCCTCATGAGCTCAAGCGTCGTGAGCCGCCTCCAATGCTTTCGAGGACCGCTGAAAACGACATTAGAGACTGGATTCTCCAGTGACAGGTGACCGGCCATCCTGTCGGAGGGCAAGACGTCTTGCACATGGAACAGCAGATTGCCGAGCTCATGTGTGGTGTGAGTGTAGGTGAGGGGTGGTTGCGGCGCTTCATGCAGCGTAACCCTTCACTTTCACTAAGAACGTCGCAATCTGTGACCAAAGTGCGCAATGAAGTTGAAGAAAGCGACCTGTCACAACTATTTTCGTCGCTAGCCAAGGCGATCTTTGAGCATAACATGGGTGCTGCACGTGTATTTAACGTGGACGAGACGGCTATTCAAACGAAACGAGAACACAAGCGCGTGGTAGCAGCAAAGGGATCCAAGAATGTTTGGCACAGTGATATCAA
>NW_008649033.1:182579-184687 GCF_000247585.1 Phytophthora nicotianae INRA-310
GCTGAGCACCTCGAGGGGATGGCCTGACATCCCTTTCGGCTTTGGTTGGGGTAAAGCTGGCGCTCCTTCTGCTTCCCGTAGCTGTGCGCGAATATATAATCAACAGCAAAGTATTAGATATCATAATAATCGCAAACATAATGCTAAAATGTCGGGGGCGAAGGAAGGACTGGTCAAGTTTGCGGATTGTGTTTCATTTGATGAATTCAAAGTCATTTACTATGCTCGCTTCTTGAAGAAGGACAAGGCGTACGAAATCAAGAAGAAGGCCAAGCTGGAGCAAGCGGCAATCGACATCCGATTCCTCGAAACCTTTGGTGCTGAATCGGAAAGTGACAAAGAGTAAAAATTAAAAACTTTTATATTTTTTTGTTATGAAGAGTATAAAAATGCGAGCTTAAACTACGTGATAAAACGAATGCAAGTACTAAGACAAGATTGTAAACACTAGTAGAAACGGCAAGATCGAACTACTATAAACAACAAGACCATAAGTACTATGACAAGATTTAATGTACGATTACAAAATCGATTGGCGTTGAATCTCTTGGGGGCTCACAATGCATTTGGTTGGACAAGACGAACTTGCTGAGCACCGTCCTTCTTAAGAAGCATGACTAGGCAATCTTTGACGTTCCAAGAACCATTACAAGGTGGTATTGACACAGCAACTCACGTGATCAAACTGGAGACAAGAAACGTATATCAATCTTATTTTAAGAAGTTCTGTGAATTCTGTATCGTCAACGAGTTTCCTGATCCAGTGGTGAAGCGTCATCACGAACTGCCTTCGCTTTTGGTTGCGTTTACCGAGAGTGTATCCGCGTCCAGTATCGTTTCCAATCAAATTGGGGAGAAGATCAGAGCTGCGGTCGCGAACTTTTATGACAGTTACGAGCGCAGAGACGCCGCAGGACCGGACAAGTGGATGGTAATGACAGACGACAGGGGCAACAAATTTGGCCTTGGTAATTCTGCAAAGGATGCGTTCGTTCGCCAATTCATGCGGGGCCTCAAGAAAAGAATGAACAAGGAATTTACGCAGTACCAAGCTACGCCTATTTCTTTGGATATGCTCCGTGTGCTTCACTTTCACTTGACACACACGTCAGGATTCACATAGGCAAGACGTTTGTGGTTTTTGGCGGTATCTTCTTTCGCTTTCTATGGAATGTGTCGAATCAACGAGGTGCTAAGTTTGCAGTGGAAGAATATCACCCTGGACCTGGGCTCGTCCAAGTGCGTCTGATCCGACTTCGACAATTGGCTACGGTGTCTACAAACTGAAAGGGAGAAAGACGGAGGTCGCTGAAGGTTGCTGCTACAACCTTCATTGCTTAGATGAATGCGAGAGTCCAATGGATGTTTTAACTCACTTAAACAAATGGATTGGGTACGTTAATACGAAGACGGACCACAAGTGGAGCGATAACGACTACGTTTTCCCAGCATTGTCCAAAATTGCGAAGAGTGCTATCAAGACTGATGACCCTCATACAGGGTGCGTGAACGCACGTGTGGAATGGGGCAACAAAATGTCTGAGCAGTAATTGCGTCGCGAGAGATCTCAACCGCAATGGAACTTCTGTGCCCGGATACGTTCGCCAACAATGGCGTGACATTTGGTTCACTTCACACACGTTTCGCCACGCTGGAGCACAGTATTGATTTATGTTCGCACCGCCTGAGCGGAGGTGGTCGCTCCGAATGGTGAAATGGTGGGCCGGATGGACTCCAAATGAATCAGCAGATACCCTTGTGCGTTATCTTCTTGATCAAGCAGCAACCGATGACGACGCGCAACTAGCAGACTGTCTTGCACCAGATCGTGGAGCACATGTGGGATGTCCTTCTACTTTTAGGGTCTGTGCGGACAAACCGTGTATGAAGTCCCGTGTAGTGAGATTATATCATGTGCGACACACGTAAAGGAAAGCGGGGGGGGGGGGGGGGCGTAACTAGAATCAGTTGTCCGATACGAAAAGCCGGATGATGGATCCAGAGTACGTCTCGCGCCAATCTTCGCGAGTGTAAGGTGATCAGTGGAAATGAGCTTATATCTGGACTAGGCACTGGAGACTTTATGGCTAGGGGTGGGGTGGGGATAG
>NW_008649033.1:185757-191582 GCF_000247585.1 Phytophthora nicotianae INRA-310
CCATACTGTACGTAGTGCCGACCTCGAACAAAAAAAATTAAAATATGTGCATTCACTTATTTAAAAAAAGGTGATTTTCAGGTCGAATTGTTTCTAGATTGCGTCAGATTTCTCACTTCAATTACGAAGTATTTCTAAGCCTTCCTCAACCTGAAATTGATACATGCATGTGGTAGTTTCCTCAGTGAGCGAGTCTTGCACGTGCCTCAAGGGCCATCTGCTCCCAGCTCGAGTAATAAAGGTTTGTGCTGCAGACTGTAAAGGCTGTGGCGATGCCTGTCCCGAAGCCGATCCAGAGTCCCTCGATTCCAATACCAAAATGAAACGACAGTAACGCTCCCAGCGGGATGCCAATGACGTAGAAGGCGAGAACGTTAGTTTTCGCAGCCATATCCTGCCATCCAGCTCCCTTGTAGATGCCTTGGATAACGCAGTTAAGCGAGTCAATAATCTCATAGGGAACCATCACAAGTAGCGCATCCGACGCGCGTTGAATGGCCACTGGGTCGTTAATAACCAGAAGCGGGATCTGATGACGGAGTAAGTATACGAGTCCGGCGAAGAAACACGAAAGCACGAAGACTGTGCTGAGGGTAGTACGGCTAATAACTCGCGCCTTCTTCGGGTGATTCGCACCCAGACAGTTCCCAACTCGGATGTTACTGGAGATAGAAACACCCATAAAAACCGTATAAATCGACGAAGCCACATTCATGAGCACCGCATGAGCACTCACAGACACTACACCATCCGGCAAGTTGCCTGCAATCACTGCAAGCACCTCGTACGCCCACCATTCCATCGCCATCATTAGAAATCCGGGGATTCCTAATCGCAAAAACAAGGGCACAAGAGCCCACGCCTCCTTTATCTTCCAGCCAGTCCACCACCTTGTGTGGTTGCCACTTACCATAAAGTAAGGCGCAAGACACAACGGCATGGCCATGTACCCAAGTGTTCTCGATAGCGCAGCTCCGTGGAAGCCCAACGACGACCAGTATGTGAGCATATAACCCCCAAACACATTGATAAATGTTCCAACCAATGCAAAGAGTACCATGGGTCGCACAACATTCTGCGCTTGTAACAATTTCCGTAACATTTCGTAGACAAATAGAAATGGTACGCCAAAGACCGTGACTCTGGAAAACTCGCCAGCCAATCTCGCCACTTCGGGGTCTTGCCCAGCGAGTAGCAGGAAGAACTCGGCGTGCCAGTTCATAAGGAACACGGGGATCAGACACGCCCCTATTACGATCAATGCCGATTGCAAGTAAAGTCCCAGTTTATCCAACTTGCCTGCTCCATACGCTTGCGAGCACAATGTATCGAGTGCCGACGTGAGGCCGAAGCCGATGGAGAGCGCCGATACATTCGTGAACATGGTCGATAGGGTGGCTGCTGCCACATAGCGTTTTGTGTCCGGAGACTCGATGTGTCCGACTAGGACAATACATACAAGACCAGGAAGATACTCGAGAGTGTAGGTGATGACTACGGGGTACGCGAGCGCCATGGTCTTCCAGAACTCGTCGATGGCCACGGGTTCGGGCTCTTCGTCTTGTTCTTGAGTCAATTCTTGTACCAGAGAAGCGGCGTCGCTCTCCGTCTCGTAGTCGTGGATTTTAACCACATCTAGTGACGCCGTGTACGTGGGACTGGCGGCAGGGAAGCTCGTGCCGCGCGCGATGATGGCCGGCACGAACTCAACGTCCACGTCGCACTCATTGAAGAGCAGCGACGTCTGCTCCGAGTCGTTCCCCATTTTCTTGAGTGTTTGTTAGAGGGTGCAATGGCAAGTGAGCTTTCGGCTGAGATGCGGAACACTCAACTTGTAGTTCCGGAGGTGTGCGCCACACCACGGAAAGCTGCTAAACCAGGAGAAGATGCCTGCACCACGTGCATGCAGACGAGAGTGGGTGCACTTACAGCAGAGTGGATCAACGACACGATAGATACCTCATGCAAGTAAGCATTTGTCTTTTGAACAGATATTATCATTTCAGTGTATTAAATCATAATGACACGATGGCCGAGTGGTCTAAGGCGCTGGTTTTAGGCACCAGTCTTCATTGGCGTGGGTTCAAATCCCACTCGTGTCAATCTTTTTCAATTCAGATCTCTTGGTCATTGGCATGCATACCATTTCTTGATATTCAGTATCTATCGGGCTTTGTGAGCTGTGAGATCAAGATATGGTCTATCT
Organism: Phytophthora nicotianae INRA-310; assembly: GCF_000247585.1. NCBI lineage: Eukaryota > Oomycota > Peronosporomycetes > Peronosporales > Peronosporaceae > Phytophthora > Phytophthora nicotianae. The sequence continues at coordinate 187,964 of NW_008649033.1, forward strand.
GTACCATTGCAACTTGTTTGGGTACACAGCGTCTATACTTGGCATGATTCCCAACCCAAGATACCAAAGAACAACAACAAGACACGGGATAGATCACAACATCAATCCTAGTATTTTAGAAATTAAAGCAAAGAAAGGTTTTGAAAAGTAAATGGACGGCACCACCACCAAGTGCGCACCGAAGCACTTAAGCCTCAAGATGCTGCGCTCGACCAGCGGCATTTCTCCTCCAGATTCTAAGTCAAGTCGACTCTTAACGAGGCAACTTAGAAGCACTTGCGGTGCACGATCGAAGGTCCCGACTCGTCGTACTCGGCCTTCGAGATCCACATCTGCTGGAACGTCGACAGCGACGACAGAATGGAACCACCAATCCAGACCGAGTACTTGCGCTCGGGCGGGGCCACCACCTTGATCTTCATGGTGGACGGGGCCAGAGCCGTCAGCTCCTTCGTCATACGCTCGCCAATGCCCGGGTACATGGTGGTACCACCCGACAGCACAATGTTGCAGTACAGGTCCTTACGGATATCGACATCACACTTCATGATGGTCTGGAACGTGCAGTCGTGGATACCCGAAGCTTCCTTACCGATGAGCGAGGGCTGGAACAGCACCTCGGGGGTACGGAAACGCTCGTTACCGATGACAATGACGTTGCCATCGGGCAGCTCGTAACTCTTTTCCAGACCCGACGACTCGGCAGCAGTCTTCATCTCCTGGTCGAAGTCCAGAGCGATGTACGTCAGCTTCTCCTTGATGTCACGCACAATTTCGCGCTCGGCCGTGGTCGTGAACGAGTAACCACGCTCCGTCAGGATCTTCATCATGTAGTCCGTCAAGTCGCGGCCAGCCAGATCCAAACGCACAATAGCGTGGGGAAGAGCGTAACCCTCGTAAATGGGCACCGTGTGGGACACACCATCACCAGAGTCGAGCACACAGCCCGTGGTACGGCCAGAGGCGTACAGGGACAGCACGGCCTGGATGTTCACGTACATGGCGGGCACGTTGAACGTCTCGAACATGATCTGCGTCATGCGCTCACGGTTGGCCTTGGGGTTGAGCGGGGCCTCCGTCAGCAGCACCGGGTGCTCCTCAGGGGCCACACGCAGCTCGTTGTAGAACGTGTGGTGCCAGATCTTCTCCATGTCGTCCCAGTTGGTCACAATACCGTGCTCAATAGGGTACTTAAGCGTCAGCACACCACGCTTGGACTGGGCCTCGTCACCGACGTAGGCGTCCTTCTGGTCCATGCCCACCATGATACCCAGGTGCTTGGGGCGACCCACAATCGAGGGGAACACGGCGCGCGGAGCGTCGTCACCGGCAAAACCGGCCTTGCACATACCGGAGCCGTTGTCCACGACCAAAGCTTGAACGTCTTCGTCAGCCATCTTGTTTGAGGGAGGGGAAAGTAGGCTTGAGGGTCTCGGAGATCTGCCGCCAACTGGAAGAAAAGGGAAATGAGCCTAAGGAGCCAAGACACGTGGATTTTTTTACTTGGGGGGAGTTGACTGTGAGGTGAAGCGACGACGGACACGTCATCTCTCTTGTTACTTAGTGAAATGAAGTGTATTTGTGGATGTCAACTGTCCCGAAGGCGAAGCGGCAACTTTGGACATAGTGAAACCAAGTGAAAGCCCCGGCTGGTGCGGTTTCAACCTGACGCTGGCCGTTTGGATGAGGCAAACACCTCAAATAGACGAATAGATGGTGTCAGAAACAAGGCAGTGATCTTTTTTTAAGAGCCCAATTTTGAGAAAGCAGCGGATTGTTGGGCTTATTGGGCTTATTTCTAAACTAAACCGATAGAGTGCATTGAGCTGCAGTATCTTGTTATGGTGTAAGCCGGTCATATTGCATTACTGAGCTTTAGCGAGAACGCTCGATCTTCGATTACGACTGCATCGGCTTCAACCTCGAAGAGCACCTGTTTCATGCCAAAAAGGTACTTTTCTGGCCACATCGATCGTAAACAATGCATGTACGCGTGCAAGTACGTCAGCGACATTGCTGCAAAGACAACAGAGCTCCCCGTCGACCAGCGTTGTATTTTACGTCCGCTCCGCGAGCGCTTCAGCTGTAGTTGTTACCGTCCACGGTCTCTAGAATCATGGTCGTTGCAGGGTAGGCCTTGCAAGAGCAACCGCAGAGTCTATCGCTGGTGGAAAGCCTAGCTGCAGTCGCCATTGCCCTGTTAGGGTAGCGGAACCTCAGATAAGTGGTGCTGACCTCAAACAGATTCTGTATTTTCTGCTACGTCTGATTGTGGGGCCATTTTTTTTCACACACCTGAGTTTAAGAATAGATTTTCCTAAATTCTGAACCCGCCGCCTATTTTCATTTGGTATTTGTAAGGGGGCATCCGAATTTCTGAACCCGCCGAAATGAGACACCTCCCGTAAGTACGTCAGCAAGGGACTTGGCCTCAATCGCTGCGTCGCTGCCGTGTACAAATGCATGGATGTCCTCGGAGGGTTCATGCCTGCATTCAATGCAGTGTATTGACAACAATGCGTAGTGACTGTCAATACCGTCGCAGCGAGAGGTGGCGAGGCAGTACTTTTGCCCTTTGTCTCTGCCCTGGATGTCATCTTGCGTACCATAGCGACAACGCGTGGGCTCCGTATCCTTTCTGCTGACAACGCGGCAAATAAAGGCGGCAGCAATTGATAATCCCAGCTGATAGCGTCGGCGTAGAACTGTTTTGCCATGTCTCCAGCGTCCTAAGAAACAATGCGAGCTTGCGTATTGTAGTAATTGTCCAAGGTGCAGCTTGCGGCTGCTCTGTGGCTTCCAATTGGAGAAAAGATAACGTAGGTTACATCTTCTCGGTATTCGGCACGTTTAATACTTCGTCATTCATGCTCACGACAAAAAGCGCTACTGCCATGGCAGGATCGATTGCACTACTGATCACCAGCGCTCGCATGGTGTATGTGGTGCTATTATTGATATATGTGCAATAGGTGTCTAATTAAGATCTGTGTCGTTTGTCGGGACCAACTGACTCTGTTGAGCTAAAACGTTCATCGCGAACAATCAGTTGACCGCTCGACTAATGGAGAATGCGGGAAATGTTGCGACTTGCAATCGCTACGCCCAGTTGTCCAACCGATCATCGACGTATTGCTCTCCTCAAGTGGCTATTATTTACGACCACCGAGTTGGTATCACCTACAGGCACAGTTGGAATCAATCCGCCGCTAACAGTAACGCACTCACTTCAGTGTTGACATCTATACATGTTACTTTTGCATTTTACATGAACAGGTTTTTTACTTGCTTAAAACCATTTTCATAGAGATAGATATGTTGCATTCTTGACGTAAAATAGATATGGATGAATATAAACACTTTTCCGACCATACTAAAGTTTTGTATTGTGCCAATTTCGTTATAATCAGCCAATCAGAACATTGTATTTAATTTTAGCCAATCATATTAATTGACAATGATTAATTTAGCCAATTGCAACATTGAGGGTTAGGTAGGTCCTCTAAGCCAGTCATTCCGACGTATGGAGTCGGAAACCAAGGAGAAATATGTGTATGTCCTTACGAAGTTCTAGATACTTGCATATCATTTGCATATTTGCATCCTTTCCGACCATTAT
>NW_008649033.1:194096-195140 GCF_000247585.1 Phytophthora nicotianae INRA-310
GCGATTTTCTCAGCTCACAGAGCGTTTCAGGCGATTTCCTGCCGCCTATAAACTCGACACAAAACTTGCTCTCTGGCATTCCTATCACTGTTTTAGTTCCCCTAATCTCAAACACATCATTTACACAAATTTCATGTGTTCTACATTTATGTGCCAGATTTCTGGTACAGGTCGGAGAGGTCGGAGATTTTATGGTATGGATGAATGACTTGTGATCGTGAAAATTAATTCAAATATTAGTCAATCACATCTTTTAAAGAGTGAATATTAGCGAATAGAACTTGTTAGGATTAAATGTTTGGGCTTTGACTCATTCCGACAATTTTTTTTCGAAATCACTGATCTAATATGAATATGTAGGTACAATTTTCAAGGTTACAAATTTTAAAATATCTTGACAGTTCGGTCAATTAGGCATTTCCCAAAAGTAGGATACATGTAGCACATAACCCTCTAATTTTCAAACACATAGCGAAAACCACATGACACAACATGAGTATAATTGCATCCGTGCCTACAAACACCCAAAAGGCTCGCACCACCGCAATAGCCACCTACAAGCAGTGTTCTGGAATACCCGGGTTTTCTAAAAAAAAAATTGGATGGGTCAAAGGGTTGTTGGGGTGGTTGGGTAATGAGGTTTTGTATCCCTATTCGCTTTAAAGATCAGCACCTAGGCACTATTATGAAAATGGTGTTAGCTACGCAGGAAGAGCAATTCAATTGTGCAATTCATTCGACAGCAGACCTCCTCCAGTCATCAAGGATCCGTTGGCCGCCAGGAGTGGCTTTCTTGAAATGGATGGCAACAGCAACATTCTTGCAGTGATATCAGTGTTAGCACTTTCTCACTTTGTCTTTTACAGCATCAGCAACACGCCTCGCCATGACAACTTCCACCCCTATCACGAAGACGTCCTTCCTTCCTATTCGATCAGGATTGGCTTATCCGATGTCATCCGTCTTGTCTGCCCAAGAATCCCAGCAAACCAAAGATGATCACGTCACTTCACGTGCACCGCGTGTCATCAACCAACGCCCCCC
>NW_008649033.1:195240-197203 GCF_000247585.1 Phytophthora nicotianae INRA-310
CGTAGTGGTGAAACAACAGATCCGCGTCCATTTCCACGATGCTTGTCTAACGAATATCCTGCGCAGACCAGGGGACGATATCATGACTGCGGAAGTTACGACGGTCACGATAACCGGGGATCCACTCCGACCGGGGAACCGTGGTAGACGGTAGATCCGCCAGCTCAGCGTCCGATAGAGGACCGGACGGCATTCCAAACTGGTCCTTAGCGCGACTCAACTCCGGAGAACTACTGTCGCTTCCCACGAGTAGAACTGGATATGCCGGAAGAGCTCTCGCCACCATCGGAACATCGGAAGCTGCAGGCGAAGACGAAGCACCCCCGCTGCCACCCATGGCGGTCGATCGAGCAGATCGAGGAAGATGATCAGGAGGGCCAGCAAACGGAGGAGACGATGCCGGCCCCTCAGATTTCTGGCCGGCAGCCACAGCAGACAATCCTACGATCAAAGATCTGGACGCAGGGCCCTGACTCAAAGCGCCAGCCGGGAAAGGACCTGAAGTCGATCGAGCGGCCTTGGAAACTCGAGCTGACTGGGCTGGAGAATCAGACTCGGAGCGTGCTCGTTTGTGGCCCAAAGCAGAAGGGAGAAGAGAAGCGATACTAAACAATCTCTCTTGCGCCTGGTCCCGCTCAGCCCGTAGATCGGTGACCTCCATGAAACGCTCGCCGAGCTGGCCAAGCAATTCATCTTTTTGGACCACCAGGCTCTCTCTCTCCTGCCAAAGCGTGGCGAGCGCGAGTTCGAGATCCTGACGCGATTTCTGAGACTACTCGACTTGATTAATCCGCCTTTCTAGCCGGGCGATAGTACCTCAAGCCGCTGAGACACGATCCTCTGTGACAGGAGATACGAATTAGTACGACGCCGTCAAAGGTATGCGGGTAGTACTCACGGGTGGCGATACGCTCCGCTCTAGCCTGATCGCGCTGAGAGATCGCCGCGCGGACACGCTGGGAAGCCTGCAGGAGATCCCGATCCAGTGTCGATACCCGATCTTGCAAACGATCAAGCTCGGCGGAATGTGTGGCGGTCGTGTTGTCGGCAACCTTCAAGCGACGCTCATAGTTATCACGCAAGGTGCGGAAGCGACAAGTCATACGCTCGATCGCGGCCTCGAGGCGATCTACTTCCGCTTGAGCAGCCTTGTGAGACGTAGCTGATTCACAACGCTCCGAAGAGAGAGAAGACTGGCGATTACGCGCGACTCGCAAGTCGGATTGGGACCGCGGGACCTGGGACTCCAGATCCGCTATGCGACAAGCTGTGTCAGGTGGGACAATCACGCCAAAGGAAGAGGCGGTGGCCAGCTGCGCCTCCAAAGGATAGATCCGATCTTGGAACTCCGACACTGCTTCGCGGTAGCGGAGCTGCAAGTCGTGATACCGAAGGCGGCAAGCTTCGAGATCGCGGGAGTTATCGAGACGTTCCTGTAGCGCATTCAGGCACTCGGCGAGCTCTGTCCGAGTAGACTCCAGCTGGTGACGGACTACTTCATACTTGTGTTGGTAAAAGACCACGAAGGGCGACGCGGCATCGGCCGCGTCAGCAAGCTGACGATCCAGATCCTCCGCGCGACATCGCGTAGCAAAAAACTCGCGACGCAGAACCTCGTGATCCGAACGACGCTCGCGCAGTCCCTCGGTCTGGTCGATGGCCTGCTGCAACGTACTCAACGAGGCCCGCACGCCAGCAAGGTCCAGCGAAGGATCAGCGAGCTCGACGGTCGACACTATGGCAGGGCCGCCACTCCTGGCAGAGCGAGGAGAAGAGCAGGGCGAGGATGTTTGGTCGGCGAAGGCGCCGTTATCTACGGAAGACGCGAGTTAGCAACGAAGGAACCAACAACGCATGGGAGTGGACGCACCGGAAGACATGGCGACGTAGCTGTGCTGGCACCGGAGGTGAGCGAAGGCGCAGACGAAGAAGTTGCGTCGAGAGACGAAGATCGGTGAGTGAA
>NW_008649033.1:197303-199093 GCF_000247585.1 Phytophthora nicotianae INRA-310
CGCTGCAGCCAAATGCCTTGAAGGAATTCCAGGAGAGCTTTGCGCAGTGGGTCTTTTCGACAGGCATGTCGTTCTACAAGGTGAAGCACAAGTCGCTCTTGAAGGCCTTAAAGCTGCTCAATCCGAGCGTCCAGTTACCGAGTGGGTTTCAGCTATCGACGTCGTTTTGGGACTGAGCCTACGCCAAGTCAATTGCCATGACGCAAGTCTAACTTGGTGGGGTTGTCGTCACGATTGTGACTGACGCATGGACAGATATAAATGGTCTATCGGTGATCAACTATGTTACTGTAGCCAGCAATAAGACATTTTTTCTGGACTCAGTGTATACAGGGTGCGAGTCTCACGACGCAGACTTCCTTGCACTCGATATTAAGCGTGTGGCTGACAAGTACGAGTTTCTTCAGGTCGGTGCTGTCGTTACAGAAAACACTCGGCAAACAAGGCAGCCTGGGAGAAACTGCAGCCAGACGTCCCTCGAGTGTTTTTTCATGGGTGTGCTTGTCACGCTTTGCACCTGCTCGTGAAGGACACGGTGGCACGCTTGAAGTGGCTGGATGAGTTGCAGTCTACATGCAAGGTGATTGTGAGCTTCGCCTAGACGAATCACAAACTGTGGTTTAAGTTGCGCAGAAAGCTGAAGTCGATGGGACTTCGAGTTCTGGCCATGCCTGGTGATACAAGATGGGGGTCTGTATTGGCGTGCTTGGACTTCATTCTAAAGGCCGAAGAAGTATTATTTGCGATAATGTCCGCTCATAACTTCTTAGTGGCCAAGTCGAAGAAAAAATCGCAAAACGCACCGCATCGTATTCAACGCTGTCACGGCTACAGATTTTGCCCCCAAATTGAAGCGCGCTACAGAACTAATCAAGATCTTTGGGGGGGGGGCCGCTTAAGCGATTCGAGAAGAACAGCACGCTGGTCTCTGAAGTCTACCAACTGTTCTTCGACTTACCTGACTCCGTGGCAAAGTGTGGCCTTCCTGCAAAAGACATGAAGATCATGCAGGCGCTGATCAACAAGCGATTTGACTTTGTTTATGGCGACGCACACGGAGTTGCACACGTACTGGACCCTCGTTTCTGTGGCGCTCAAATGGATACGGAAACGCGGTCCAGTGTGGAGGAATTCATCACGGAGTGGCGCGGTATTAATAAAGAACAAGGCGAAGCCACCGCAGACGCCGTTGTTATCGAGCTTGTGCGGTTCCAACGCTTTACTGCGGAGCTGAAGGTGAATGCCCAACGAATGTGGACCCAGCTGAAAAACGGCAAGCTTGCTGTGTACGACTTTTGGTGTCCCCTAAAACAGTTTTCTCTTCTCCAAGACATTGCCAAGCAAGTGTTTCCCTGTACAGCTGGGAGTTCGGCAGCTGAGAGGAATTTCTCCGCTCATGGCTTTACCATTCATAGCTACGCAACCATCTTGCTCCAGAACGAGTTGAAAAACTTGTTCACATCTACTTCAACGTTCGCAACATTCAAGATGAAGATATTGAAGTGTACACAGAGCTGGATGACGTTTTGCGCCTGATTGACGAAGACGAAAATGACGAAAGCAACAATCCAGACGAAAACTTTGTTTACGAATAGTTATATATCGCAATAACAGCAAAAAGCATTTTCCAATATTTTTACCGGGACAACAGACGTGTTTTAGTGCTTCACAAATAATTTGATAATGTTCTTCGCATTCAAAATTTTGCCAATAGAAACCAGTAATTCAGTGGCGAAGTGTGGTGAAGTGACAGTTGGCTTCTGCGAACAAGGGGTTGATAGATGGGAGTG
>NW_008649033.1:200208-208951 GCF_000247585.1 Phytophthora nicotianae INRA-310
TGGAGGAAGCGATTGTAACACGAGCAGGTAGACCCGTCTAGTAGTGATGAAGAAGACGCCGGACGTTCGGCCAGTCGTAGACGGCGCGATGGAGGATTGTTTGCAACGAGACATGGCGACATTGTAGAGAACGAGTATGGTCTCGAGAAGGTGTGGGCTAAGCGCTGGATTAATTAGGCTACATTCTATCTGTTGCAGTAGGAAGGCTACCATGAACTGACCTGGGAGCCTGTAGCCAACATTCCGTGGCAAGCGATTCGTGAGTTTGAGCGAGAAACTATTGAGTCCGTTTGAAATACCAGTCGACGCGGGGGCGACGACGCAAGCTGCGAACTGAGCGCCCACGTAGGCGTAGTGCGCGATTCAACATTCATGAGTGAGTACCGGGTATGCGTAGTACTACTGTAGTAGCACTGAGATATCACTGCATCACCGTTGTCTGATATTTCTAGTCTTTTCTTAAGGAAAGCAGTGCAAGTATTGTTTTTATGGGTTGAGCCGGTGTACAGGTTGGATGGGTTAAGCAATAACCCACCCATTTCCCATATTTTGCGTGTAAGGGGTGGACGGTGGGTAACCCCGGGGTAATCCAACCCACTGGAACCCAGCCTACACGTGGTTGTTAGAAGAGGAGAACATTAGCATGGACTTTGTCCAAGCTAGCATTCTTTCCGATACATCTGACAAGCGGTTGGCAGCGACCATGGGACGCTTCGATTTCTATCTCGTCACAATTGACGGTAAGAAAGGTAAACTTGCACGTAATACTGCGACTTCGTACCATAGAAATGTAAAAGTGTGACTCAACGACCAGACCTATGTGTAGCCTAGACGTCACATTCCTTCCATCGTGGAGGAACGCAACATGTGAAAAACGACGACCGTCTTGCTGCGCAGCAAATCTTCGATCGTGACGCCTGGGATACGATGAAGAAAAACAAGACCTTCGCCTACATCACTAACACAGCGCGGGAGGACCGGAAGGTTGCCAGGGTCTTGAGCGGGTGGGGGCTGAGGAGAAGCGGACGTCGCTAGATGTGGCAGCTCTCGATTATGCTAGCTAGGGGCGGCTAGGTCGCTTGTAGTGTTTTCTGTTTTAACTCCTGCGCTGGTCTTAAAGAACAATAACTAAACGTCAGTTCAAAGGTTATGTGTATTTTCACAGCGTACCCGATTCGATCCTATCCGCAGTTGAAGAACCTGGTGCCTACGGCTCCTATCGTCGTGCCGGTGGTGCTCGAAAGTTGCTGGTATCTCGATCGTCGACATGCTCGGATGATCAATGGCACTACACAAAGAAACTTTTCAACCTGTCCAAGATCAACAAGAAGGACAAGATGCAAGTAAATACTTATGCCCAAGAATGGACGTCCTTCTCGTTGTATTCTGGAGGTAATCGCAACGAGCAATGCTCTAGCTGCGCGTCTAACGATCCTCGATGCAACCCAGATAAAGCATACAAACAACTGAAGAAGCACCATGGATACACATCCCGCAGAAGCATTAGAGCAAGGTCCTAAGACCAAGCGATAAAAAAAATCTCCTTGCCGCCGCTTGGTACAAATGGTTGAGGCGAATGCCTCTCATCAGAGACTTATGTGATCACCAGAAGATGTCGGTGTTCCGCCGCGTCGTCGCCTTCACGAAGCTCTTCCTCGCTCAAGCCTTTGCTCTGGATACTAAAGCGGAGGTCTACAAATGCTAAGATGCCGGTCGCCGCGCTGAAGACCCGCTACTCTCTCGTTTTTTAAGACACGAGACACCGACGCAGAGTGCGCGGGAGCGTTCTGCGCGCACTACGTCCACTGCACAAGTCGGGGGGGGGGGGGTTACGGACTCAAAATAGAAGACTGGGATACTAGCCTTCTTGTCGGCAGGGTTTTATTCGTGGTGCTCTTCTGTTGGTAAGGTTTTAATACCGTAGGCCGTAGATAATATCTATTTGCCAGTATTTTGAGTTGAGTTTGTAATGGTTGAAAGATAGCTTTTTATTAAGGTCCCTCTATGAATTCGCGGCCTGAAATGCACATTTTTTGATCCACAATAGGGCTAAAGGGCTAGCTAAGACGAAAAAAAAAACCGTTTGCTTGCTCTACAGGTTCTATAGCGCATTTACTAGGCGCCTATGAATCACCTTTCGACAGCTGACTGAACTCGTCCTCCGTTGTGCGAAAGTACTTAATGTGATTCCCACACACCTGGCTTTATGTTGTACCAGCTCGAACTTTCGGGGAATGTAGGGCGGTTGCGATATGGATGAATATCGCTGTGGTACCAACCTCTATTACTCTTTTTTAAAATAAGAAAATGGACAGTCAGCCCCCAATGATACCCATTGTGATGGTATCAAGCCTACATCTTACGACAGCTCCTCCAACCCGCAGCCAACGTAGTTGGCAGGCTCCCTGTTCGACTATAGTTAAGCAGATCTGCAACAAGGCTCATTGTTTATCCTGCTGCAGGATAAACTGCAGGATTCCTGCAGTTGCTGCCGCAGAAGACAAGCAAGGACACAGATGTTGTTACTGGTTGCCGTTGGGTGCAATCAGTAAAAGTTCCAAAGGCGACATCCCCTGGACTGCCGAGGTGGCAGGCGGATGCGAATTAGAAAAGATAGTTCACTTTACAATCTGCATCAAAGCAACCAACACTGTTCAATACACGTTGGTTTTCGGGAGTTCCAGCTCCCAAATCGCGAGCACGTCACATCCATTAACAATTCTCATCCATCAGTAATGGCAAACAGGGGAGGAGAAGTGGTATCACCGACGTATAGTGCGGGCAAGCAGAGCATCACATTTCAGCATCAATACGAACTGCAAGCTCGTCTTGCATAATTCGCGTATTTGCCCCCCTGTCGAAATCGGAAGAAACCAGTATGAGCCATGACGGCATTCTTCCAGTAAGCCCCAGTGCACTCGGTAGACACAGCTATCGACTCATCTGCGCGGTTCCTAGCGGTAGTAGAGTCTCGATAGACTTTATCGCTGCTTCTATCCTCGGTGACGCTAGTAGATCGGTTTTTTGTGTGGAGATGGCGTATCTCTTTGGAGTCCATTTACCGTTAGCGAAAGAACGAGGGTGACGAGGCACTCCGTCACGAGCTACAACCGCCATGTCAAGAGCTGGGTGTTGGAGACCTCCCGAAACATCTCGTCGCCTTCGAAAACAATTTGCTCAAGATGTGATGCGCGTTTGGCCGCGCCTCCTACTTGGAGTTTGTCGTCAATGGCAATGTGTCTGTTAGAGCAAACGGAGCGGTGTTTTTACGACTAATTCGTGTTAAGACATCTGAAAAGAGAGGAATGCTCCCTTTCTGGCCATGAAAAGCTACACCACATGCCCTCCTCACGCTATCGCAAAGACAGTGGTATTGCAAGATCTCCCATGCGCTCAACTGCTTGACCATCTGCATCTCGCAGCATCCATTGACCCTCGCAGTCTCGAGGTCCAGGTTCGGGCCTACCGGCAGCGTTTTTTTTTTTTTTTTTTTGTGCTGCCCAGAGGTTGACATGTCGGACATCTCGTTGAATCTCACTTCTGTTAATGCAAGTCCGCGCTTGTATACATTCTGGCTACTAATAATCGAAGTCTCTACGGCGCAGTAGTAGTACGTCGAGTTGTCAACGCAGAGGTCGCCATTCAGTGGCGCCAGTGATTTAGTGTTTTGTCTTTGTACTGACGTGTTGTGACAGTGCTCGTTGTGGCTTGTCCCAGCGTTGCTCTCGTGACTGAGTGCAGAAACGCTGTTTCTACCCCCCCCCCCCCCCGCCATGCATATGTCATCGCTCCTATTAGCCATGTCCATGTGGCCAACTTGCCGTGATAATAACTTGTTCCTCGTAGCCGCACACAGTATCGACAGGGCTTGGTAAAATTCAATAACCGTAATAATAACTGGCAATAACTTATTGCAATAACTAATTGGCCCCCAATCCCCAATTTCATCCAATAAAACATATACTACCCGTTTAAAAAAATATACAATTGGTGGTTGGTATTCGTGGAAGTTTGCGCAATTCGCTACAGGAGAGCACTTCATCACTTCACTGGTTGGTATTCGTGGAAGTTTGCGCAATTCGCTACAGGAGAGCACTTCACTGGTTGGTATTCGTGGAAGTTTGCGCAATTAGCTACAGGAGAGCACTTCATCACTTCACTGGTCGGTATTCGTGGAAGTTTGCGCAATTCGCTACAGGAGAGCACTTCATCACTTCACTGGTTGGTATTCGTGGAAGCTTGCGCAATTCGCTACAGGAGAGCACTTCTTCACTGCCATTCCGCAATTTGCCGAAACCAGCACAAGCCCATCATTCTACGCCGCTCACCATGTCTTCAATCGCTCCGAGATCCCTTGCCACTGCCCTGTTTGTCCCCGATGGCGACGAATACCATCAGTGTCGGATCTGCTTCTCCCGTCGGAAGCAAGTTCGTGGCACTGGGTACACGAACCTGGTGGAACATCTCGTACGGTGTCATGCCAACACTTACGAGGACGAATTCCGGACGATTCAACGGCGAGAAGGTAGCCTCGACGCTTTCGTGAAGGGCGATGAATTCTCCAGGACAATTTATCACTGGTTGGACTGGATCATCATGGAGAACCGCGTACTGAGCATGTGTGAAAAGGTGAAAACGCGGAAGTATACTCGTTTGAACCGAGTGAGCGTGAAGACGCTAAAGAAGAACATGTTTGGGCTGGAAGGTGTCGTTCAAGGACGGATCAAGTTGCGGCTGCGTGGCAAGAAAGTCGGCTTTGCTATCGACGCGTGGACCGAGGACGGTACGCATTTCGTGGCGGTCATCGGTGTAACTGAGATCGACAAGTATCTTTTGTGCTTTTCGACTCTGACGGACAAGTCGGACATGGGTTTGGACGCGATTATCGAGCTGCTTGACGACGTCTTAGACACATACGAGATTCATGCCTCTCAGCTGTGCTTCTACGTGTGCGACCACGCGTCCGGCATGTAGCAATTGCAAACAAGACTCTGGTTCCAATGATAGGGTGTGCTAGCCACCGATTCAACTTGGCCGTCCAAGCCCTCATGCGCGAAGACAACGATATATTGGATAAAGTCCATGCGCTCATGGTCAAGTTGAACACAATCAAGAACCGGCACCATCTCCCCAAGGCAACATGTCCATGACAGATGGATGCGTACGTCAGATTGCCGCCTTGCACTTTCAACAAACGAAAACCTGAGATCTAGCCAAAATGGATATGCGCATTGGAATGGGGAGGGGGGGGGGTTACCTGGAGAACCCTCCCGACGCGCCCCACCTCCCCGAACGAACACCAACTCAAATATACTGATCGTACTGATGGATACATTTTTGTGATTATTAAAATACTGACTAAAACTACTAGTAGTAGAAATTACTAGTACGAAAATCACAAAGAAAATCCAGCTTATCAGTCCGCGTTTTCTTCTTCTCGAGGTCGTGTCCGCTTCTTTCCGAGCTCAATTGCCTCCGCAACCGCACTTGCATCCCACAAACTCCTATTGAACTGCAAAAAGAGTATCGTCTCCAACGTCATTGGGTTTAGACTTCGGCGCAGACGTGAGAACACAATTCCTGCACGTGAGAACAGCCTCTCCACGTCGTTAGATGTAGGCGGGATCCACTTCAGGTTCTCTCTAGATGACGTCACTTCCTCCTGACTCAAGGCAACCTCGGCAAAGGACTGATGGGCATCTTCACCTTCCTCCTGCAGTTCCGTCGCCACAGTCTCGGAGGTATGAAGGAGTTTCACTACAGCTGCTCGTTCTCCTATTCTCTTTGCCAGCCATAAGCTTGACGACCCCGTTCTCGAAGTCGGGGAACTTAACCAAAGAGGCCGTAGGTGACAGGTACAACTCCGTACCAGGGTAATGTTTGATGACATGATCAAACAGAGCCCGCACATCAAGCAGGGACACCGTCGATGTTTGTAGCTTCTTGTTCACACTCTCCAAGTTCTTGAGATCTTCATACAGAGCCTTCAATCGGACATTCTCTCGGGGGGTGGGAATGAAGTCCACCAATTGGTCGTCGATGCGGTCCAACTTCGAATAGATGCGAAAATAGCGGTCGATCATGGAGAATGTGCTGCTCCAGCGTGTTGCATTACGATAGACGGGCATGAGGGCGTCTTGTATTGAAAAAAACTGACCAATAACACCATTATTAATTGGCGTGGGGTCTACCTAGCAATCAATGTCATATTGGATTTTACCAAGCTCTGAGTATCGATAACGTATAAGAGAAGATTCCCGCGCGACGCCGAGGTATCATCTCTCTGAGAATACCCGAAAACGGCGTGCGGGTGGCCCCGCGCGAGCTGTAGGTCATGATGGACGACAATATGGTCTACCATCCAGCGGTCCGCCATCTAGCGAATACTGTATCACGCTCCGAGTGATTAATTGACGCTGGGTCTTCTGTTGATACCTCAACGTGGCTAAGACTGTGGATCAGCGTCAACACGCTCGGCTTGTCTGTAATCACGGCTGGGTGGCAACGCTTGAGCCGCACGACGTACCAAGTCGGGTTAAGTCGCAGCGACGACGAATATGAAGCATATAGGCAAAGCCAAGTGTCTTTGGCACAGCGAAGAGCCCGATGAAAAGCGGGGCCAGTTTCTCGAGCCCAAATTTGCGAATGATGATGGCCGAATGCCTTCGATGGATATAATCACACGATCACTATCCTTGACGAATACAGGTTTTTGCGGTCGGGCTTAGCTGCAATCTCGTTTTGTTTGCCATTGCGTTTTGCAATGCAACCCATCCGAGTCGTGATATTGACAGGCGTTACGGGCTGAAGTCCGAGACAGCCGAATTGTCAGCACGTCGCGCCAACGGCTTCGGTGTGCAGTTCCTTTGACGCGCCCAGTTCTCTCGTCTTGATGGAGCTGGCCGTAACGATATCTGGACCAAAATTTAGCCATTAGTTTTAAGAACTAGATATCACAACAGCTACAGTAACGGTTAGCTACACGAAAATATTTTGCGTGTAGAATGAAAAACCAAGGGCTGTATTGACTAATTCACGCTACTTCATGCTCGAACATGCACTTAAAACGGCCTGTCTACTCTTACATTACATTACAGTGGACATGGGTTGACATTTTATCCTTCAAAAGTGTGATTCTCTAATAAGGCGACCGAAACATGTGTGCTATTTCTGTGATTCCAATCGACGTACATGTGAACATTGGGGGCGGTCTATGATGTTTTAGCTTGAGTTTTATAGCGAGAAGCACTTTTGGGCCGGACGAATGTGCCGGTTTAGTGGTAACTATTGGACAACGTGCACTCAATGCACCCTGTGGCTTATTCTAAATCTGTACATATTTGAAACAGCACAAATAACAGTACAAGGATCTAAGAGGCCAGTTTAAAACACAGTACATTTCAAACACAAGTGGTAGTTCGAGCATGGACATTAACTCCACGTAGACAGGCTCAAGAACATCGACTTGCGGAGTCCTATGCGGCCTTCATAACCATTACACCTCAGAAATCTGCTCTAATCGCGATGGAATCGCTCTTCGATTCGCGTCAACTGGCAAACAAATGAATCCCTATTTCTTGGCTGATTACACCTCTTTCCATTTGGAAAATTCAGGACATCGTGTCCTGCAATCAGCAATTTGCTCGGTACAAATTCTGGATAATGACTATTCTGAGAAAATGTCAACCGGGTTTATCAATGTTCAATGTACTAAATCGTGAAGAAGATATCTTTGTTGCTCTAATAGGTATAGATTGACAATGCTTTTAGTAACTCTCACCTGGATCTCATCGTCTCATAACTGCCAATCAGAGGCCTCTATTCGATTTAAGTAGCACATTTTATGCATATGTATTAGAAAAGTAAGCCACCTCTGGAGGTGGCGGATTCCTTAGATATTTTCAGTAGGAATTGATCAATCGCCTGTACCAATTCATTCCTTCTCAAAGCTGCTTCAGCTACCCACCTATCATATATAGGAGTATCGATTGGACTCATCAAGACTGATACTCATCAAGTTTGAGACTCATCAAACGACCCCATCACAATACGGAGTTGTTCTAGACGAACCTCTCGGTAGTGATACTGTAGCTTCGGGGAGCCCATTTTTAATGCTATCAGGAGATGTATCTATCATGACTTGTACCGATTTTTCGGTAAATAAAGCAACTATACTAGATGAAGCTCCGACAACGGATTTCTCTTATTTACTATAATACTAGCAGAAGCAGAGAGACTAGCCTAATACAATGATAGGCAGTTTCTGAGAGTAACATACTACTACACTTCAGTTATTTTAATATAGTACTATGGTCGAGAATTATTGGGGACAAGGGCACAATCCTTCGCGGAGGTCAAGTGTCCAAACTATTGTGCCTTTCTGCCAAAATGCCCTCAGTTTTATGTCCTACGTAGGAGTGTGGCCCTTACGGAAGACCTCCTATCTGATCGGGTGCTTCCGACTAAAATTTAGCCTAATCCTTTGACGAATAAAAAGACGATGCCAATCAAAGAAAAGGGGTGTTGCTTTACATACTCGCGAACAAATTGTTGCACTTCAATCGGCCATTTAGGTGACCGCTCATTCTTTGGGGTGTCGTCGACATTTCCTGTTTTCTTGAAGAGTTGGTACCATCTCCGAAGGCTCTTGGCCGAGACGCCCAGTACCGGCAACTACGCTGATCTCAATATTGTAGACATACTGCAAGACAATGCCACGTCAGCGTATGTCTGATGAGTAGCC
>NW_008649033.1:210066-212904 GCF_000247585.1 Phytophthora nicotianae INRA-310
ACCATCCTCTTTGATTTTCAATAGGTTGAAGACATCACCAGCGGATTTTTGTCTCGCCAACCAGCCTTCTAGCTGCTGTGTCTGCAACTTCGACGCGAAATCCTTCATCGTCCCTTTGTTCGTGGCTGTTACTAGTGCCTTTGCAACTGCGTCTTCTCCGTATTTCACTGTGAATCTCTCTAGCACAGACTTCACATTGTTCGGATAATACTTAGCGATATACTTGGAAAACATCCCCAGCTTTCCGCTGCTCAGAGCATTGTCCACGTTGTCAGAGAACTTTAGGCGCGACCAGACGGTCATCGGAGACAAATTCTCGCCTCTCCACTTAGTCAGTAGAGCAGTCTCCAATTCGTTGGCCTTCTCCACCAAACGCGAATTTGTCCTTGCTTTCTCTAGAATCGGAGCAATTTGACTTTCGTCACCGACGCCTGTTGTCAAGACCTTCAGCAGAGTTTCATCTACTGATTTCTCGCGGTTGAATAGCGTAATGTAGTCTTCCAACACCTCGATCTTTCGACTGCGAAGGACTCGGTAGCCGTCTTCCTTCAGCTTTAGTAGGTTGAAAACTTCGTCGACATTTTTGTCTTTCTTCAGCCACTCCATCAGCTGTTCGCTCCGCAATTGCTTCACCAAGTTCGCCAACTCTGGGACTGTATCGGCCTTTCGCTCCAAGTCCACGAGTGTCTTTGCCACTATGTCATCTCCGTACTTAGCTGAAAGTGGTGCAATCAACGAGATTTGGTGCTTAAGCTCTTTGCCATGATTGAAACTGGCAACAAACTGCTTCAAGTTCTCCAGTTGCGAGCTTCTTAGAGAGGTGACGATGTCATCACCGAGCTGTAACTTGTTCACCAGCGCCTCATATTCCTTCAGCTTTGCGGACGCGAGAAGGTCATCGACTTTCGACGTCCCGGTATGGATCAGACCACCAAGGTGGCCTCTTTCTTCGTCGTAGGTTCTCAATAGTCGATAAGAGGGCCTGCCAATTTGACTAGTAGCGAACAAACGAATGTCGTCTGACAAGTCGGTCGTCGTTATCTTAGAGGCGGTAATTATCCAGGTACTGCCAAAGCATACTAAAAGAGAAATAGTCAATAATACGCGTAAGTAGTGGCGCATTGTAGGGGTAACGCAGGAGTTCGAGCACTTTGAGGGTACTATAGCAAGTTGCGAAATGCTTGGAATGAGAGACTCTTGCTGCTTACCGGCGCAATTCTTACCAATTAAAAGATTCATTCTTGGTGTAATCAAGCGAGGGGTAGAACTAAACTCAACAATACCAAACTACTAAGTTACACGGATCGGCTTTACACCATTTTATACTTGATTTTACTATGATAGCAAATCCCTACGATAGAGACAGGACCTCAGCTACTCTACTTGAACATCGGACGCTTAAGGGAAGTCTTCCCTCCTTCTCCAGGTGAGTTTTCCCCAAGTGAACGGCTTTAAAGTCGTTTCCACCTTTCTCCTCTATGCATCTATCCATCGTCGTTTGCAACCTTAGGAAGGTGGCATTTATAGTGGACGGTGGTAAGCTTCAACAACTGCAATGAGCTCGTCAACGGTTCGCGTTTGCTGCTGTTCCTAATTGCTGCTGTTCCTAACAACGCGCGTGCGGTCTTCGTCGCTTAATTCCTTGGTCTTGGAGGCAGGCATTCAGGGCAATGTGGCAGGGGCAGGGGTTCATATCAAAGGTACTTCTTCATGTATCGTTGGCCTTGATTCACTAGTGTAAGTGGTACCATTGATACTGATATTGATATAGATACTGAATCAATGAAATAATATATATTCTGATATTAGTTGCATCAGCCGCAGCTCGTAATTAAAGTATGGCGAGCTACATCAAAAGGAATGAAATTACCAAGGATTGGATCGGGCATGCAGGCACAGAACTTCGAGCATACAAGTCAACAAATTATGGCCTCCTACAGGTTATTTGCACGAAATCGGTTGTATTTTAAGGCTGACAGCGTTAACTTCTTCGCTGGGAATAGAGCACACCGGATTACGTGCAGATTCACCATTAGGGATCTAAGAGCGCCTAGGAATAATGTTGACCGTATGGCTAACACGAGTACCAGCGTTTTTATCGCTGTAATATTCCGTGTACCGGCGTACAACCGCCTTCTGCCAACGACCGGCATTAGCCTCCTCTACACCAAAGACTTGCCTGTAAAAGCTAACCGGATCGATCTTGCTCTTGAACCACCGCCTAAACAACAACATTTCGAACTCAGCAGCAGTGGAGGCGACAGCGGCGACAGGATTACGTGAGTGTAACATCGCCAGTTTCTTAACGATTGCTTGCGCAAGAGCACCGTCGCCTTTGAAACCATTACTAACCACAGAGAGTAAGTCAGTCGTGTCTTCGGGATTCGTAGCCTTGAGCAACATGATGTACCCCTTCACTATCTCCAACTTCGGGCTAATAATATGGGAGAAATCCTTCTCTTCAATATTCATGAGCTTGAAAACATCGTCAGCAGATTTCTTGCTCTTCTGCCATTCGTGGAACTGCTGCTGCTGCAGATTTCTTGCCAGGGGCTCCAAAGCACTTTCAGACCTTGCTAAGACGAGGGTCTCGGCCACAGCATTATCTCCATACTGCGCCACAAACATCCCAATCGATGATGCCCTGCTGTCTGGATTCCTTGCGTTGTACATCGAGATAAACGCTGCCAGAGTTTGTTCATTCCTGTCTAATAAGGCATCCACACCGCGGTCAAGTCTCAATTTACTGAAAACATTTTCCGGCTTCAGTTTATCCGTTTCTATCCACTTGTTCATTAGTGCGTTCTGCAACGCCGTCGCAAGCTCACTGGTACTGGT
>NW_008649033.1:214514-217153 GCF_000247585.1 Phytophthora nicotianae INRA-310
ACGCTCACGATGTTGGAGCCCGTGACCACGGTCATGGTGATGTTGCGGTCGCACGCCACCACCAGGTCCACCTGGTCGGAGCCGATGCCGGCCGTGATGGCCAGCTTGAGCTTGGACGCCTTGGCAACGCGCTCGCGAGTGATGTAGGCCGGCCAGAAGGGCTGCGAGATGACCACGTCGTCGTCGTGCAGATGGCGCGCGAACTCCGAGTCGTTCCCGTCCTTGTCGGACGTCACGACGGACTCGTGGCTGCGGTCCTCGAGGAACATGCGCAAGCCCAGCTCGTTCTCGACGCAGCCCAGGATGTTGGAATTGCGCTTGCCGGCGTCGCCGCCCTCGGACAGCACGCACACGACCTTCATTTGCTTGGAGTGTAAGTTGCGAAAATGCACGTGGTCACGGCGAGAGGCATCGGTTATACTCGACAATGCTGTCGCTGTTGCGCTAGGTCATCTTGGCCTACGCGGTCTGCTCGGGCATACTGAAACATCCGAGCTTTTGGGGTCCATGTATCGTTGAGATTGACGAGCAACGTGTAAGCCACGACGTCCTTGGCGGCGAGTCTTTCGTCGCAGCGGCTCCTTGCTGGCGGGCTCTGCTGCGTCAATCGTAAGGTGTGGTCGTCCGGATAACAGCCCGTTGTAAACCCTTCCAACCGGATGGAACGGACGAATAAAGCCGCGGCTTTATTGGCTTAAGTCGAATAAAGTCAATTTTGCCGATCGGCAAAATTGACCAATAAAACGATTAAAGTCGAATAAAGCCGCGGCTTTTATCCACACTGTTTGAGCCTCTTGATTCAAATCATCTCGAGCATTTGTGGCGTACAAAGCATGGATTGTAAATGTAGTCGTTTGATTTAAGGTGTCTTAAGTTGAGACTCAACGGTCTTTTTTTTTTTTTTTGCGTAATACCAAACGTAACCAGTCCGGACTAAAATCGCTGTGCTCGTACAACGCACAGGAAAGTACGGGATTCCGACCAACCGTGCCCCAAACTCTGAACTTTCTGTATCACTTCTCGCCGTATCGCAACACTACCAAGTTGGTACGACGTGTTTAAGCCGCTTTACAAAGGATATTTCTTTTAGTTTGTACTGAAATATGTACTGAATTCATTCTTTTTCCTGTTTCATATTAAGAGCCGGAAGTGTGCAAACATATACTTGAACAAGAGCAAGCTTGAGGAGAAAAGAAAGGCGGCGTTCCCGGCCTCAGATCCACCACAACTTTACTCGCATCATGGGGGGGGTTGCTTGGCGGCGCTGTTAGCTGCTCTGACAGCTCTCCAGTCATGCGTCGTGAGTACCTCGGTGTCTACCGCGTCGGGCATGGTGACTGCCGACTTGCCGGTAAAACCCCGTATGCTGCCCGATACACCTATCTACAGGCTATTGAGAACAGTCGATACAAACGACAAGAGCAATGAAGAGAGAGTGTTGAATGCTGCCATTGAAAAACTCACGGGTCTGGTTAGAACGGGGGTGATGAAGATCAGTGGAAACGCGAATTTGAAAATCTTGCTGACGGGGGAGCAAGGTGCCGACGATGTTCTAAAGATGTTTCAACTTGATAAGGGAATTAGCAAAGTTCTCGCCAGCCGTAACCTGAAGCCTAAAGTGCAGGCTATGGAAAGCTATTTGAAAGAGGTGAACAAGATTAACGGAAACGACAAATTGTCGGTGATTGGAATATTCACGACGCATTACGGAGATGCTGCTGTGGCGCGAGCACTTGTAGTAGCACAGAAGAAGGCAACGACGCATGACGCGGCGAATACGATAAAGCAGTTGCGAAGCGAACAACTATCTGCTTGGATGAAGAGTGAGAAAACCGTCGACGATGTTTTCGAGCTGCTAAAGCTTCGCCAGAACGGATACAAAGCTCTTGGCAGTCCGAAGCTGGAGGTGTTGGACGACTACATGAAGATGGTTATCCAGAAGACCTCGGGCAAACAAACTCTGCTCCAGACCTTAACCAATGGCTTCGAAGGCGAAGAGAAGTTGGCAGCGCTGCTGGTGCGTGCGAAGGAGGATACCAGTACCAGTGAGCTTGCGACGGCGTTGCAGAACGCACTAATGAACAAGTGGATAGAAACGGATAAACTGAAGCCGGAAAATGTTTTCAGTAAATTGAGACTTGACCGCGGTGTGGATGCCTTAGTAGACAGGAATGAACAAACTCTGGCAGCGTTTATCTCGATGTACAACGCACGGAATCCAAACAGCATGGCATCGCTGATTGGGACGTTTACTAGGCAGTACGGGGATGATGTGGTGGCACTAGCACTAGGTTATGCGAAATCTGACCCTACCAAAAGGTGGGTGGCTATCTACATGCAGCAGCACCAATTTCAGGCGTGGCAAAAGAGCAAGAAATCGGCCGTCGCTGTTTTTAAGGAACTGGAGATTACGTTCGACGATTTCGTACCCACAGTTAACCACAAGTTTGATACATTGAGCGGGTACATCAAGGTACTCAATACCGTCAATCGAGACCAAACCGATATGATCACGGTGCTCAGCAATGGGGTCGGTGGGGATGGCAACCTTGCACGTGTTGTTGCTACGGTGCTTTTGCAATTAGAGTCGCACAATAGTTTTATAGCTGCCGTCTCTACAGCTGCCGAGTACGAGACGG